>NC_047028.1:33513960-33799942 GCF_902652985.1 Pecten maximus
ATTTTCAAACAATAAACTTTTGAATTCCGAACTATATAAACACAATTCGCCGTTCACAGTAGTGAAGCAGTGAATTTATGACGTCATAGTGACCTAGATGTCACCAACGGCGACAGGAAATCTACACACTCCAATAATCTCCCTCCTCTGTCAATCGACTGTCGGAGTTTTGCAGTTTCGTGTGAATTATAGCAGTAATTCATTGACGGGGACTTTCAGGACAATACGGAACCTCCTTAGACTGTTAATACGGGGCTGACCCGAGTTTTGTTTTATTTAGGGCGCTGTCGACTCACACACGATTATTTATTGATTATATAATACATTAAACACTCAGGTCCATAGAGACAATGTTTGTATTGTTCGTGTTATATCTTAATCGTTTCTATTGTATTTTACAACCTATTTATTTGTCGTAAACTGATTCAATAACCCTACAGTTTGAACACCTCATTCATCATCTAGTTGTGTCAATCCGAGAACTTCTGTGACGATTTGAGATTAAAAATGCCGTACCCTCTTTCGGGCCAGTGTTTGCTGCTTTAGTTTGTACAAGTGAAATACATAAAAAAAAACCCAAACAACAACAACAACAACAACAACAAACAAACAAAACATGCGCCATTTCACTTATTTTACCTTGATATGCAAGTCAAAAGGTACGTTGTACGCGTGTCAAACAGACACCTAGAATATTCTAACGGTTTCACCAGTATATTTACTTTCTCATACCTGACCAATAAAAATGACCTTGTTATGAAGTAGCTGTTAGTTAAACCTAGATAGAGCATCATTGACCTCCGTCATAACATAGAAACAAGTTACTGTCAATTTTATCTCTTGGTTACGGGGATAACGATGGAGTATTAATGGAGACGGGTGTGGTTGTACACGTTCATATTTTTTTCCCTACTTTTTGTGAACTGCTGTCAATATTCATACCCACATTGCAGGTAGGAATTGTATCCATGCTGCTCCCGTGACATGATCGCCCGAGGCGACTAAATTTGGTATCTTATCTTTTCTCTTTCTCATGACACTGCCTCACTTCATACCAACGACAATGACAATGACAATTTGTTTATTCTCGTAAACAGTACAGTGTAGAGAATAAGAATACAGACAAATGGATAACAATGAAAAATGGTAAAACAGGATGGACATCAGTATTGTGAATTAATTGTTACAAGAGTCTATAATGAGTTGCTACCCCAGCTAAGCGCTCAGCATTTTTCGGAGTGAGACGACTGGGACACGGTCTAGGTACCAGATGGAGTGTCGGAAGTGAGATACATTTTTCGGGCAGCTGTCTAACGCGGCCAACGACCACAAAAATCTGGCCCGAGTCGTTGTATCGTCCTGTATTAAGCGGCCATTTTGTCCGGAAGTAGACATCCGCGATGATCACATGACCAGGTATTTTTTATCAAATTCATCAAAACTTTTATCTTTGTTGGTTTTCATTTCAAAATACATTGTACATGGTATATTGTTATCAATATCAATAAGTGCATTATAATATGATAAATTCAGTAAACGATTGAAAAAAGAATTGGGCAACAGGCCGTTTCTGACCAACCTGGTTTAAGCAGCCAACTGTCTTAAGCGGCCAATATCTGTCGTTCTCTTGGGTGGCCGTTTAATACAGGTTTGACTGTATTTTTGTTTGACAATACTGTATAGGGATTTCGGATTGGGTGTCGACGATGTGATAATTCGGTATGACAACACTGTTTATAGGGAGACCGGATGGGCTGTCGAAGGTATAATTATGTTAATTAGTGATACGTCGAAATTAATCATTTTCATAGAAATAAAACCGTAACTAATTTGTTTTCCCATTTCAATGAAATTGACATTCATGAATATAATGAGTGAATGCAATGAAATCAGTCTTATTTTGACGCTTCTAATTACGCTTTAGAAAACGCGAGACAATCACAGGAAGCAAACGTTTATGTGACGTTAAGTTTTTTTCAATGACTGGTGATATAGACAGTCACTAATGCTCAGTTTTGCTAGCGTTTTACCACGTGACTTGGACAGTAAACGTTTCTATTGTTGTCTCTGGAGTTGATTAAATTGTGGCTTACGTAATTTACACTTATTTCGTGGTCACACGTGGTTACCTTAAGGTCAGATTAGAATGGTCGAAAGAAAGAAAGAAAGAAAGAAAGAAAAGAAGGAAGAAAAAAAGAAGGAAAGAAAGAAAGAAAGAAAGAAAGAAAGAAAGAAAGAAAAGAAAGAAAGAAAAGAAAAGAAAGAAAGTTACCGATAATTTTACTAATACATTTATATATTGAATGCTGATTATTTTTCAAATATGCTGTAATACACTTCTTTCGTGGTCACACGTGGTTAACCTAAGGTCAAATTGGAATTGTCGAAAGAAAGAAAGAAAGAAAGAAAAGAAAAGAAAGAAGAATAAGAAAGAAAGAAAGAAAGAAAGAAAGAAAGAAAGAAAGTTACCGAAAATTTTACTATTATATATAGAATGCTGATTACTTTTCAAATATACTGTAATACACTTCTTTCGTGGTCACACGTGGTTAACCCTAGGTCAAATTGGCATTGTCGAAAGAAAGAAAGAAAGAAAGAAAGAAAGAAAAGAAAGAAGAATAAAAAAGAAAGAAAGAAAGAAAGAAAAGAAAGAAAGTTACCGAAATTTTTTCTAATATATATAGAATGCTGATTATTTTTCAAACATACTGTAATGCTACGACGAAATTATGCTGACTTGATTATAATATTTGCCTAAATTGATTGATTGAAATGTAATTTTAACTGTCTCTAAACAGTTAAAACCGCGCATAGTTAGACCACCCATATATTGTATGTCTCCATCGATACGCCATCTTCTGGTAAAATGATGACAGTTTGTAGAAACATAGTCATTTTAGAGACAATATCTTCATTAATTACATGTTTACAACCATTACATGTGTAAAATACATTAAAACCATTCATATCTCGATACAAACCATTAATTCCTATCTAATACCAATCTGGGGATTTCTACGTATCCGAGGAAGGACGTTAACTAGAACACAATCACCGCAGGATAATCAATGGCGGGATTTGCTCTGCTGCTGAGGCTGAGAAAGGCTGATGACGCGGGCTCCCTGGCCGACGATGTGTGAGGCTACTTCTTACTGGAGCCCGTGATAAGGACTGTGATATAAACGTATGGATCATCTGATCCGAGTTCCCGGGAGACTCATGAGGAATGACAGAGCAATGATAGGAGCTCCATCTTAATCAATTAAATTCTACGTTCTTTTATGGAAATTATTGCACGAGTACGCAAAATCAGTTTTTAAAAAAAAATACATTCCTCTTATTTTCAAGTTATTCATACTAGCGATTTAAAGTAAGATTTTGATTAATGATTCTTTTGTAATAATAGCATTTTCCTTTTTAATTGTTTTATATTGAAGTTATAATCTTCGGACTTGAAATATAAAATTGAAGTTATTGTGATTTGTTCATTTCATCATCCACCTCATTTCATTATAATTTTAGCATTTAAAACCCTGGTTATCTATACAAATGTAATTTGAATTAAATCAAAGAATTGATTACTATTCATTTCTAATTGTTTCAGTCTGTATAGAGCTTAAATGATACACAATATATTTTATATAATTAGCGATATATTAGTTAAAAGATAGAGTTGTTTTTATGATTAACTTAATAACTATCTTGGTAAAATTCTAAGAATAATGTTTTACCATTATTTATCATTTAAACATTAAACGGACCATAATTTGCAATGTCAAACAAATTAATAATAAAACAGAATCGCTTGGGAAAAGTACAAAACCCAGTTATGTTAGTAAATAAATTATGAGAAGTCAAGTAGTTTTTGTATTCCAATGACACGCGCATACTTTCGTTATATGGTAACGGGGAAAGTATACAATTAATATGTTTTATCAGAAGACTGTATATTCCGGAGCTCTTTTAATCCGGCCTCTTTATCAAAACCATCCATTCTCTCAAATCTGATGAAGCAAAAATTCGGTTATCCAGAATTTTCCTATTCAGGAAAAATACGTAATAATGTGCCATACATCATAACCTCTATATTCTGGACATTTTAGTTTAGCTTTATAAATAAGAATGAATTTTTTTAATACGTAATAATGTGCCATACATCAGAACCTCTCTATTCTGGATATTTTAGTTCGGCTTCTTAAATAATGGTGACTAATTTTATCTTTATCGTTTATTTTTCAAAAACGTTATAATTTCATGTATACAATTAATTTATACAGAATTATCGATATATATGAAATTATAACGTTTTTGAAAAATATAAAATAATAAAGGATAAACCGTAAATGAAGATTAAAAATAAAACCTCTCTAATCGGACTCCTTACTATACCGTCATTCTGTGTAGTTTAACAAAATAAAAATCATATTTCTATCAAATACATAAATAAATCTGTTTGTTCCTACATCTTAACACGACTAGGACACAAGTTGGATTAATCAGGAAATTGGCCGTGTTTCACAGGTGTCAGACTCGATATGATTGTTGTAAATTACCTGTTGAATCGGACACCTGTGAAGCACAGTCAATTGTGATCTAAATGATGTCGGATTATAGAGGTGAAGTATGAATATTATATTGTACTCCATATAATGTCAGATTAGAGAGATGGAGTATGAAGATATATTGTACTCCATATAATGTCGGATTATAGAGGTGAAGTATGAAGATTATATTGTACTCCACATGAAGTCAGATTAGAGAGGTGAAGTTTAAAGATTATATTGTGATCCTCAGAATGTCAGATTAGAGAGGTGGAGTATGAAGATATATTGTACTCCATATAATGTCGGATTAGAGAGGTGAAGTATGAAGATTATATTGTACTCCACATGAAGTCAGATTAGAGAGGTGACGTCTGAAAATTAAATTGTGATCTATGCATAATTGTGTCGCATTAGAGAGGTTAATACAGGAAATTAGCTGAACTCCTGAGGTGTCGGTTTAAACAGGTTTTGTTCTGCTCTGTTGACACTGATTACTTTTTCATTGTTATTTTCAATCGATTTAATTTCATCAGAAGCTGATCAGCAGGCTCCATAGTTTCCTATGATTAATTAATATCTGTACTTCTGCAGGGTCAAAGATAACAGAAATAAACATATCTATACATTTCACGGAATTAAACTTTCATAAATCTCTATATCCTCTCACCTGCCTGGCATTGTAAACCGCGCTATTATCACCGTTTCGCGAGAGTCTTGTCTTTCTATTCAGATAATGGTATATTAATTATTCATGATTCTTTTCTATTTCTGTAGATGCATATGAATAGCGAGAAAACCAGACACACATTATCTTTTTTTACTTCCGAAAATATTACACAACGACGCAATTGTAAGTGAAGTTTTTCATTTTTATTAGATGATAACATATATTTTCATTATCAAAATGAAAAGGGATGTAAAATTGCTTAAAACATAATTGAAAAGAAACGTAGAAACAATTTTAACGTACAAACTACATATACATTTCAACGACGTATAAAGATAGCATAGAGGATACTGGTCCATGCAGACTCTGGTACAGCGGGCCTGTCAAGTCTGGCTTAACACAGAGTATTATATTTTGTATCTGTCTAATCAATTTGTCAATCTTATATATACAAAAACAAACAAACTTGTTGTCTAACAAACATTCTCATTCACGATTCCCTTTTCTATTTAAAGAACAGAAATGTTTAATAAAATAATTTGCCATCAATTACAATTTCAAAGATTAAAACATTTTGAAGAAGAAAATTATTTTTACATTTAAATTATTATTTCAATTACGTCATATTAAACGTTTCCGTGTACTGGACAAATCTACAAATCTGCATTAGATTCTTACGAAATTGTTTTAATTGAAGAATTGTAAAAGTTGCAATTATATATATTATATTGTTTAAATAAAATTTAAACATGAAAATAATTGCTGTGCATTTTTTTTATATTTCCAGTTTCGAGTTTACTTCTGAAATACACCGCCATATACTGAAAGTAACAGGCGACAAATTGATAGTGATCAAAACTTGCTTCTTTTTTTAATTTTTCTCAATGATTAGCGGCTTAATTTAGATTTTTAAGAGCGTTGCAAAATTGTTTGTCCTTCTTACGTAATTGTGAACAACTTTCTTCATTATAAGTAGAGAATTCTACATAAACAATAAAACTGCCCTAAATCCATTTTGTCAGAATATCAAAAACATGTCAGTGTGATCCAACATAACAATCAATAAATCACCTACAGAAAAAAACCTCCAAATATTCATTTAACAAAGATAAAAATCTGATAGATTAGATTTAACATACATCCTCTTTTGTATTGGTTAGTCTTTAAATCCATTCACATTGTATTTTTCCCTCCGGATATGTTTCAGAAACAAATATTTTTTGACCCTTCGAGCTAGTGATTTCGATAACAATAGAAAAGGGCGCTTTATCTGGTTGAAATCTGTGACAGAAATTGATACCCATTATTTTCGGCGATCCTGACAGTGAAACCGACAACACGTGTCTGTTGCCGTCAGTCAACCTCTCGGTATGATTTAGAAATTCTATATAATTTCCATGTCTGTTCTTGAATAAACCTCTATAATTCTCTCCAATTACAGAAGTGTATGAAATGGTCAGCAATTTTTTTTTTACTGAAACTTGAGACCATTAAATGAAAGATATTTCAAATTAAAATTCTTCTGCTCTACAAACCAATTTTAAAGGATATTTGAATAATGGATTGCGTGTTCAAAAATTCCAATAAAGCATTCACTATCATTTTCACCTTAGCACTTAATTATCATTGATGCACGTAGAATTTAAACAACTTTCGGAAATTTTCTAAAAGCATGAGCATTTAATTGTTACCACGTATTTCAACACTTTCAGAAAAAATCTAGTATGTTTCTCAAACAAGAAGTCACGAGAAGAATGGCTTACTTAAGGTGATATTGCGAAGGTGTACTTCTTATAGAAAAAGATTTCTTCAAATTAAAACACTTCATAAATTATGTATCGCTGTGAAATGTAGTCAGATTTTTTTTTTCGAATAATTTTTCAGACTTCCTTCTAAAATTTCAACACACTTCGGTGTCATCTCGATCATTTAAAGGATAAAAAAGAAAGATTTTATTGCGGAAGTTTTTCGCAATACGTATCGAGATTGTCAATATTTAGCATCATTTACACATGGAAGAGACATTTAAATTGTATTCATAAAATGAGTTTTCCCAGACCAGAACAGGTATATCACATTTCTTAATGAGAAAAACAAGGAAATGATTTTCTTCAGTGGATAGCAAACAGATTGATCAAGTATTTTGCTATCTTTTAAATTAAGTTGTCGATATTTACAGGTACTTTTGAACAAATTGCAGACAACATAACAAAATAATCCATTTAGCACTAGTTAATGAGATAAAATAATTTTATCAAGAATTTCATAACATTTTGTTTTAAATAAAATAATGTTTATAACACGAGAAACGCGAACGATAAATAACATAGCAAAATACAAGCATGTGTTTCACAAGAGATCATCAAACCAAATATATATCATGACTGATCAAATATTGATTCAATATCGAAAGCCATTATTCTCTGACCATTATCGATGGCTGAACACATTTAACTCAATGGAACAGGCTCCATTGTATGTATGACAAAGATTCGTGTGCCGAATTAGAACATCTGTTTGTGTTACCGAGAGTTCTGTCTTTGAACACAAATGGCACCGTTTTTGTTGACGGTACTTTTCCAGAAGTACACGTTCTTTAGTTAGCACCACACACACGTCCAGACTTACTTGCGGCTTGTCCGGTCGTCCTAGTCGGAATCGAGGTTTCCCCGACTGTTTTCCCTGCCGAGTCTGTTCTCGGACACTCAAACAAAAAAATCAAAGTCACGTGATCACCAAATAACAAGTTTCCGGTGCACGTTCTATTGCAAGGTCACATGTACGATTGCCAGAACAAACATTTACCGATCAGTACAAAGTATAACTGAGCTGTATGGATCTAAGATGTTAACTCTGATTGTACTGTTCAGAATACCACGTGATTGTCCGTCAAACGTCCGCGAGTACGGGCCGGAATCACGATGACCTTTCTTAGTGACCAGTAGGAATTTTCCAGCGCGCCCTGAGTGTCCGGGTAGGGTTTACATCACGGCTGGGTGTCTGTAATGATCTTCTGGTTTCACTAACACATATGCGACTGGTCTGTGTACATCCTGCGAGGGGAGATAACCCGGTGGGCAACAGGGCACCAGGTACTGTCCAGGGTGGGAGTGTGCGGCCGGGGGTAGTCCACTCAAGGCCGACGCTGAGGAGTGCGACGGCAAGTATGGGGAACCGTAAACACTCGACAATTCTTGAGATCGAAGTGCACCTAATGGCGAACTGTCCAACTTTCCTGCACTGTCAAGGTGTGGGTAGAATCCATGAGTTGAAGAAGGAGGTAAAAACGCTCTCATTTTCTCACTCAAACTAAATGAAGCTGCATTTCCCATCATTCCTTCGGCTTGGCTAGTCATTGGTCCGAAACCCGGGGGCATCGTCCCGAGGGTTGGCCCAAATCCCCCTAACATTGGAATAGGGAAAGCATATTTGTCCTTTTTAAGGAGGGACTTTGGTTTCCTCCTCGGTCGATATTTATATTCTGGATGCTCCTTCATGTGTAATGCCCTCAGTCTCTTAGCCTCGTCAATAAAGGGTCGTTTGTCCTCTTCTGATAATAACTTCCATTCTGCTCCTAATCGTTTACTTATTTCAGAATTGTGCATTTTTGGATTTTCCTGAGCCATTTTTCTTCTTTGACCTCTTGACCACACCATGAAGGCGTTCATGGGCCTCTTCACGTGGTCATTGTTTAAATGTTTACCATTATCCAAGTTCATATCGATACTTCCACCTCCTCCAGAGGGAGACAAATCTTCAGGGCTCATTTCACCGCTACTACTCATATTGTCTGAATTAACGGTGACTACACAACACACTTAATAACGATTAGTAGATTTACCTGGTAGAGTTGTTCACATATAGTCATCCACGTGTACTTGGTAAATAATTCTGTGTACCGCTAAATGTAAACATTTAAGCCAAACTTTGCCAGTGGGTCCAAGTAAACCGTCACAGGGAAGTACAGTAATCGTTCAGATATTTCACAGCTTCAGTGACAAGGCGACATCGACTGTATTCCGATTTCAATATGCGAATCACCTGCTATAAACGACCCTATCCATACACGGGGACAACAGAACTACTCGGATTTATAACTTCAAAAGCTTAAATTACAATCTATCGACCGAAATTCACGCCCTGCAGAATCTCTGGTCTAATGATGTCATAGACAGCCGCTAGCGCCAATCATCTCCAAAGCCGCGCGGTAGGCCCGCCCCCTCTTTTGTAAGGGCGGTTCTAATTGGTCGGGTATTATGAGTGGAGTGATAGTTTAACAGATGGAGGCGTGAGACTACGTGTTATTGAACACACCCCCGGTGTCAGTAACACTATGACTGGTTAGACAGAATACAATGCTTTACAACACTATTACAACCAAATAAAGGTTTTACCAGATCGGGTAAATGGACAGTTATTTGTTTACGAGATACCAGCACACTATTCACGATCAGTTCGTGGTTTGCCGGCCACGTGCTCACGCGCTGACAACAATCTCTGACTAAGGCTAATGTACAGACTATAAATCTATCTCAAAACAACATTGTTTTGTCGTCATTTATTCAACAAATTGTTGGATAATCTTTCTGAGTCTGCTCCCTATGATTCCGTCCAGTAAGTTAAGAACTTGTAGACGTTTCCTCGTAAAAAAATGGACTCTTATTGACTTTATCGAGTAAGTATATTGTCTATTTTCTATTGTTCGGGAGATTAAATCTAAAAAGTGATTTTGAACAATTTTATAACAAAGACGGAATACGTAACATTGCTCTAGGGCGTAAAATAGATTCCCATTTTGGTTTGCTTTCTCCTCGAACTATTTATATTTTTACGTTATAATTAAAATGTTTATATTGTCTCATATGATGATAATCACCACCACATGACAATATAACAATGCTACAAATTACTTTCTCGTTGCACGCGCACCTATAACACGTAATACCGGTATATTTATATGACTTTGTTATCAAGGGCAGGTTAATTAAATACGTATATATACAAGATCATAAAAATACAGTTTTGCTGCACGTGTATCACCAATGTTTATCAAAAGTACAATATACAAATGTTCTATTAAAATCAATATAGGTTACCAAATGTCTATAATATTATTGCAACAAGACGGATTATCATCTAAATACATGTACATGTAACATACAAACCACCCCATATGAAACCCATTGGTTTACTTACAATTCGGATACAGGCGGAAATGACTTATACATGTATATTAAGTATTATAAACTAAGAATCTTGAATTCACACGTTCTTTACCACAACACTGCTATTTTCATGTTACATAAGTTTGATGTAGGTACAGATAAAGAGTCCGATATGAAAGGGTTAATATGGATTTACACCAGTAAACTAACGCACGTGCATATAATACAAATTATATACCATCGATAGTAAGTTAAAAATAACAATTTTCATAATATTATTTTACAAAACTGTACACAATCACACTTTCCCAAAATTAACAACAATAAAAAATAAAAAATAATAATTGCATTTAATATAAGTGTACGCAATCGCACTTTGCCACAATAAACAGTTATGTCGAAGATTTACTTTGTACACGACGTAAACAACTGTACATTGAGGATCTCACTTTGTACGATATTAACAACTGTACATTGAGGATATCACTTTGTACGACGTAAACAACTGTACATTGAGGATCTCACTTTGTACGATATAAACAACTGTACATTGAGGATCTCACTTTGTACGATATAAACAGCTGTACATTGAGGATCTCACTTTGTACGATATAAACAACTGTACATTGAGGATATCACTTTGTACGACGTAAACAACTGTACATTGAGGATCTCACTTTGTACGATATAAACAACTGTACATTGAGGATTTCACTTTGTATGACGTAAACAAATTACATTGAGGATCTCACTTTGCACCATATCAACAACTGTGCATTGAGAATCTCACTTTGTATGACGTAAACAACTGTACATTGAGGATCTCACTTTGTACGATATAAACAACTGTACATTGAGGATCTCATTCTGTACGATATAAACAACTGTACATTGAGGATCTCACTTTGTACGATATAAACAACTGTACATTGAGGATCTCACTTGTACGACGTAAACAACTGTACATTGAGGATCTCACTTTGTACGATATAAACAACTGTACATTGAGGATCTCACTTTGTATGACGTAAACAACTGTACATTGAGGATCTCACTTTGTACGATATAAACAACTGTACATTGAGGATCTCACTTTGTACGATATAAACAACTGTACATTGAGGATCTCACTTTGTACGATATAAACAACTGTACATTGAGGATCTCACTTTGTATAACGTTAACAACTGTACATTGAGGATCTCACTTTGTACGATATAAACAACTGTACATTGAGGATCTCACTTTGTATTATATAAACAACTGTACATTGAGGATCTCACTTTGTACGACGTAAACAACTGTACATTGAGGATCTCACTTTGTATGACGTTAACAACTGTACATTGAGGATCTCACTTTGTACGATATAAACAACTGTACATTGAGGATCTCACTTTGTATGACGTTAACAACTGTACATTGAGGATCTCACTTTGTATAACGTTAACAACTGTACATTGAGGATCTCACTTTGTACGATATAAACAACTGTACATTGAGGATCTCACTTTGTACGATATAAACAATTGTACATTGTATGACGTACACAACTGTACATTGAGGATCTCACTTGGACCGTATTTAAACGTTTGTCAATTAAGTGTAATATGAGGGAATCGTTGAAGTAATTATGAATATCAATGTTTCTGAGTGAAGGAAACTCACAACGACCTGCCACATCTTGGTTAAAACCATACGAGCAGTGGTAAGCCGGAAAGGCATGGGCCAGAACGGAAAAACCTTGCCCTCACAAGTGAAACAAAGTTATTTACGTGCCGACTTCTTGATGGGAATTTGGAAATCAACATCCGCCAAGTCTACTGAAGTTGTCCACATGTTGTCACCAACGGCGACAATGATACTTGCGAATCAGGGTTCCTACTCCCTTCTCAAAGACAAAAACATTTTCTGGATATCCACGGAAGAGATACGAAAAATAGCTCTGCTGACAGAAGAGTATCAAACAAGAGGGGAATCTTCAGATACTCGGACACCAGTGACAAGACCCAGCTGACCTGGGAGATTTCCTTCCACTAAGAAAGAAAGGAAGCTTAACAACAACCGCTAGCGTTAAATCTGGTAAGGGAACGTCTGGATTGGTCCATGGATCGAAAACGAGATCCTCTGGACCTGAACGGAGACCGGAAGCTGGAGGATTGGCAGAGGGATATAGAAAGTCTGCTTATCCTTGGAAGGAGAGTTCTTGCCACATTTACGCTTTTTCACTTAACCTTTTTAAGATTTCCTTAGACTTAGTCCCAGCAGAACAACGCCTAGGGTTGGGTCGGTCCTTCTCCGCAGCATACCTAGAACCGAATAAAGAAGTAGGACCCTGACTTGGCTTGGTAAAAAGAACGCCAGGAGTCACAGAATCCTCATTCAGGTCATTCCTCTGAGAGAAGGCTGAGGATCAGAAGTCCCTGCATGGACATCATGTTACCTACCAACGCGGTGGCCGAGTGGTTAAGGTGTCCCGACACTTTATCACTAGCCCTCCACCTCTGGGTTGCGAGTTCGAAACCTACGTGGGGCAGTTGCCAGGTACTGACCGTAGGCCGGTGGTTTTTCTCCGGGTACTCCGCTTTCCTCCACCTCCAAAACCTGGCACGTCCTTAAATGACCCTGGCTGTTAATAGGACGTTAAACAAAAACAAATCAAATCAAATCAAACCTACCAACGCTGACCAAAGGAGCCAATTCTACAAGGGAATTCTACAAGTAATTTCCTTTACAAATATTTTGCCTCCCCTTGTTTCAGGCTCCATGGTGTCTTCCCTTTTGTTCTGGTGTCTCCTCGGTTCATGTTGATGATGTAAAATTGCCCTCTATTGTGTTAGCCATATGGTACTTTACAATACTTTGTCTGATTTTTGCATATTGCTGCATAATTTTGTAAAGTTACACTGCCTTAATCGTGACGCTCATGAACGGCGTTGACATTCTATGATAAACATAGGGGACAAGAAGTCCTCCAGGGCCCAGTTGTTCGAAAGTTCATTAGCTTAATCACTTGATTAGTGAAAATCTCCTTTTGCCTTTAATTCAAAACCTCTGAGTATTTATTCTTTAAAATAGGCAGGTAGGAATACACTGAAGAGTGTTATAGTTTCATGACATTTTGTCAAGTTAGTTTTACCAGAAATTATTTCATCAGGATTTTAAAATTGTTGTTAAACTGTGATTAACTTTAAATCGCCTTTTGAACAACTGGGCCCTGGTCTTTAGAGTTTTTAACGACTATGATATAGTACGGCAATATTTCGGGGATGTAAGTAAAAGCAATATCACTCGCCGCCACTGTTGTTGATATGAAGATTATGTTAAGCGTGTGTTACCTTCAATTTGATTGGCTGAAATTCCGATAGGACAATGTGACGGGGCCAATCAAAAAACCTCTAACTGAAACGAGAATTTTTCACTGAGTTGACCAACGGGTGATAAGCGTAGCGAAATGCGGTAACTTTGACTATCTGATGATGAAACTATGAGTACATATGCGTGACTATCAATTTCGACCGCATGTGCATTTGGAGAAAACAATAAAAAGATGGTATATTATGATTTCTTTGTATTGTAGCGGTATCCTGACAGAAGTAACCAGAGTTCAGTTTTTAATATGCCCGAAAGGAGAAAATGATATGTTAAATCTTAGAAAAGACAGGACAGGATTAGAAATTTAACGGTCTTATAGGCATCAACTTTTTATTCCGAGGGGCGGGGCCTGGGGTTTTGTGTCGAAAAACATTTTTCACTTTATTTTTCGCTTTACACAAATCTTTGTTTCGGTGTGTGATGTATTGCCTTCTTTTAAGATTTACCATTGGGAAAGTGGCGGGATATTGTCCCGATCGTGAGATCTGGGGTAGAAGGGCACAGTAACAGGACAAAGATAAACTACATTATACCAAACGACGGACACATTTCGTTTGAATCTGTGTTATTTTGTTATATATTTGGAGTGAACTTAAAATCTACTAGCTCAACAAATATGGAAAAGTAATTGGAAAGCTGGTGACTAAAATAAATAAATAAATAAATAAATAAATAAAATTGAGAAAGGCTATATATGATATTGTTTTATTTATTTTATGCCTGTCAATTAGTGTCCATGTACTGAAAATCACTTACATTTCGTGAATAATTTACTTCGCGAACTTACTTCTTCATATATATTCGCGAAGACATATTTCCGCAAACTCTGCTCTAGAAACGACTATTAATTAGCGAATTATGAGCTATTGGAGTCATGGACCATCCAAGACTGCTATATCGGTCACCGGCAGTTTGGTAGACATCCAAAGGTTTTATTTTCGTACAAATAATCACGGAGACTTTGATTTTGCGATTGACTCTCCTCGTGTATTTACGTAAAAAAATAAATACCACGCGAAATATAAGTGATTTACAGTATACAGAATTAAAATATAAAAATTTGTAGTGAAAATGTGGAAGACTCTTAACAAAATGGGAAAGGTTGAAAATCATGATTTACAATAGCTGAAACGTTTTACAGGAAAAAAAATTGTATAAATGGCCTTATAGGACAGAAATTCTAGATTTGGAAAATGACATAACTCAAAGAAAATGAATGCATTACAAAAGCTACATTGTAATTTAATTCAGAGAGGATTTAGTCAAGATAAACCAACAACATTGATAGTTTTATATTGTATGGTGTTAGCAAACTCTAATGACGTATTTGAAAGCATATCTATATATTGTTGTGGATGTAGGTTGTATGGGTGTTACGAGATCACATAATTGTTCAGTCTAGGGGAGATAATCTAACTCCATATGTATATGAGTTATTCCCCTTTGTTGTAATTCTTTTCGTTTGTAAGATACATTTTGATTATTCATAGGAATAAAAGACTTGGAACTGGAAAGACGTTTGTGGTTTTGCTTTGCGATATGTAACGTAGCCTACAGCGAGTTCCCCATACCTCACAACATTACAATATCAGCCGAGAGAATTTAACAACGCAATTCCACGCCTGATGACGAGTGTAACACCTAACGGTATGTGTCGCTTTTTGACGACGTGATTTCCTGTCTACAATACCTGGGTGTTTGTTACAGAGTTTCACATCCTAAATGCGACGAAGACATACTTATAACAGTTTGACATTGGAATAAGATTGTTATAATCACGCCAATAGGTGGCGCTGTTTAATTTTCATGTAAACATTGACTACTTCAATTCATTTGGCTGGAAACTAGTGTATAACTGGGAATGCCTTTAAAGATCATACATTATTCAATTACGAAACTAAAATGAACGTATTTTATTGGCTAAATTTATTATTGATATGATTATAATAATTAATTCACAATAGTGATGTCCATCCTGTTTTACCATGTTTCATTGTAATCCATTTGTTTGTATTCTTATTCTCTACACTGTACTGTTTATGAGAATCAACAAATTGTCATTGTCTGTATATACAGTAAAACCTAGATATAGCGAACTCACAATGACTATGCAAACTTTTTCGTTACATTCAAATTTCGTAACAAGCATTCCCTCCTTCAATCGTGTCGTACCGTACAATACCGTGCTGTTCACGCATGCGCATTCATTAGCAAATATAACATGCAATCAAACCTGTCTTATTGACCATCTAAATTAAATGACTCCCTCTCAAATATGATAATATTTTCCCATCCAATTGTTATTTGCTATCCTATCTATCCGAACGTGAAAGAAATAACTATGTACTTTATATGACAATGTGTTATGTCCTTAAGTAATGAATCGGTCACGACTTTGGTATTTAATTAGTCTGAAAAATCGCACCCACCTGGAATTTTAACATGTGAAGATGTCAGTTTTATTTGCCATATGCACACTAACAGAAACATCACTTCGTAAAGGTCATACCTTGTTGTGAGAATCTTACATTTCCGCGCAGGTGGTGTCACCTTCTAAGTTTGACGGTTGGTATAATTTTATATAACTCCGCTTTACTGATAATTTTATTTGGTATTATCTCATCAACCGAAATATAAAACATATTTCCACTAAGATGTGCTTCATAATTTTTGAGCTAACAGTTTTGCCCATTTCCCGCAAAATAAGAATTTATACTTTAAACGTACATATTTTAGCGGTAATTCTATTTTAGCGTTTTTCGGCCTGGAAGCCTTCCGTTAAATTAAGATTGTGATAATTTTAGTTTATCAACATTGGTTTCAATGACAATCATTGTCGGTGCACTAATTCATCATCACTAATCTGTTTTAATTTCGTTTTCCGATAAAATTTGAGTACGTCAAATTAAGTAAGTATACAGTATATATATACAGTAAACTACATTCATTGAAGACGAACATAAGGCTTTAAGTAAATTTTAGAAATTCTCTACTTTGTGAGAGACATGGTACGTGCTTAGCCCGAGTTTCCTCTGGCCCTAACACCAAACTTGTGCATTCTGCAGATGTCAGGTGTAGGTCCCGTGCTATGTCTATAAAACAAAAAAGATTATAATAATAATTGAAAATAAATAAAAAAAATAAAATCCTATAATACATGCACAGTACATGTACCCTTACTTCAACTATATAACTTTTACTTCATTAACTACAAACAATTCAAATTAACAACAATCACGAAACAAGTTATATTGACTTACACGAATCACTCTTATTGGCCCAGATGTATGTACCCTTGCATACGGATTACTACACCAGTAACATTTAATACTGGAAGATGGGAGATAAAAAAAAATACTCGGAGATGCAAGATAAGTAAAGGAAAATAAATACAGAGACATAGGATACATGGAATTCACATTCAGTATCATAAAACAAGAGAAAGGTGGCTGTCGTTGGAGATTTTCTTATTGAAACTGTCCTGAATTATTGCGGAATTCAAACACATATGGCTATGATATTTTCATTTGACTTTTGTTGTTTTGTGGTTTTCCATAATACATTGTTAAAACAGTTAAAATAAACAAACTAATGGATTTAAACTAAATATACAATCACTATTTGTAATTGGTTCCTTGGAAGTTATTGTGTCCAATCTCACAAACTGATATGAATCCTGAAAAAAAACAAAAACTACGCATTCTCCTGCCACTCCGTTAATTAGCTCACTGCAATCTTTATTTCTGCACGAGTCAAAATGTGTGAGATTTGCTAAAAAAAAAAAAAAAAAAAAAAAAAATCACCCAACATCCCTATCTATCTTATGTAAACTGTATCTGTAAAATACCACATAATAAAACCCTTTGAATCATACAGATGCCAAGATGAAAGGACTTGCAATTCTGACATTTTTATCATATCATTAAAATCACTCCACGAATATTTATGCTGACTGATAGCATCTCATAGAGATCGATAATTATCGGCGATTGGTGGTAGCGCGTGTAATGTCACGTGCATTCACTGCACACAACCTACAAGCAATCTGCTATAATATGGCCGTGTTTATTACTTTAAATTCTATTTCATAAATAATAATAATTTTCTCTTAAACGCGGCATTTTCTTGTTAAATTATGAAGCATGAATTAAATGGGATGTTTGAACAGATTAGAGTATAGTTTATACAGTATATATAAACAACACGTGACGCTAAAAAAAAATTAACAACATAGACATGCCCCTCAATATGTTTTTAATTACCCTTGATACATAATGTGTATTGGATATACTGTTTAAAAATATACAGTCAAACATTCTCTAATGATCACCTTTATATAACGACCCCCTGTCTATTACGACCGCTTTGTTACAGTCCAAACATTTTACGACAAGCTGACAACACATTATACAGACATAAATTGTACACATTTTATATACTCCATCGCTTAAACGATTTCTAATGTTTAACATACCAATGTTGTAATAAGGGTATGGAACCGTTGAAATGAAAGACAAGTAAGCATTATAAATGCTAATTTTAATTATCAATGTGTTACTTCATTTTTCTATAATTATTTTTTCTTTGTTTTCATGGTAAATACTAAAATGTGATTGGTCGAAAAATTCTTTTCATTCTTCTATGAAAGAAATTCCGAGAATGGCACGAAAAATGTGACGTCACAATACGACAATTGACGTTGCGTATTGACTTGAGAAAAAGAATCCCATTTAAAACCAGTAAAATTGTACATAAAACATGATTTAAATTAGAAAACCATTATCAAAAATTAATTATAAGCGTTGATGTCAATTATTTTTTAGTTTCATCGGGGTATGAAACAAATTTTGTTTGCAAACTTCTGTAAGTACGCGGATTCATACAGTTTGCAAACAAAATTTGTTTCATACCCCGATGAAACTAAAAAAAATGACATCAATGCTTAAATAAAGTCTGATTTTTACTTATGTTATTTGATTTTTTATAACAATCCCAAAATCGATCTTAAGCATATCATGATCCAAGGGAAATAATCCATGATGGATTTTTTTCATGATTCATAAATGATTAATAAAAAAAAGCGTACCACGTTTACAAGTTTATCATATCATGTTTATTAAATAATCCTTTCATATTTCACAGGAGTATAACCTTTTCCTTCAATATATACGGAAAACTTTTGACATAACACTAGTCTTCGAAGGGGAATTTAATTTTCCTTTTGTTTTAATATCTACATAATGTATATGGTTGCTTCAAATATTTATTTACCAATCATTATCTAGTCTTTTACAACTTATAAATTGTTTTAAGTTTCACATCTATTAATTTTACGGACAACTTCCAAGTACGTGTAATACCTAAATTACCCGAAATTCTAAAACTTAAGTCAGGCTCTCGGAGAACAAAAACTGTCTGTTTAATAGCAGTGAAAATAACGGTACACACACTTTATAATTGTGACAATGTGCAAAGTGGTTTACAGCAAGCTGACAATCACTGACGCGTGTAATCCGAGATTTTGACGCAACATGTCACGAAAAGTTGAAACACTTGGCCGTGTCAATATTTCGAACTCATTTATTAATTAAAGCCACGAAGTTTGTAAATGATAACCAAAACCAATCTTTTTCGGACCATTTATTCTTCAAGAACAAATTGTGCCAATGTTTTGCGAAATACTCGATTCAAATCCAGATAATATTTACTGCACGTGAAGTGTATAGAATACAGTACAGTTCGGAATGTTCGCGCTCTGAATCTTTTCATATTTGTTTGTTTACATACCGCGAAATTAAATACCAAACTATCATTTATAACTAAAATTAGACTTCAGTGATTGTTATGTTTGTGTATGTAAGGATAAATAACAAAAAAAAAAAAAAAAAAAGAACACACACACACACATACACACATAAGTTTAACTGCTTATTCCTGGAAGTTGTTTCCCGCTTATCCTGACAGCGAGAGTCTGGACTAAAATATATCGTCATGGTCCATTGGTGCGCTTTGCCTTGTGAACGCATTACGAAAACATTGGGTATATGAAGTAAAAAAAAAAAGACAAACATTGTATTGCATAGGAATTTTATAGGTTTTTTGTTTGTTTTTGGATTATTTTTTCTTTTAATGTTATTGTCCAAACATAGGGCCCCAAATGAGTTACGCAGACTTGTTAAAAATGAAGATAATATTCTTATTTAGTCAGTCTAAAATATTTTATCAACTACGTTTTTTCCCCCAATTTTTCAATACCAGCGCATCGGAGGACCACTTTTTAAAAATAGAATTAATTAAGACATTGTAAAAGTTGGTCCTTCGAGAGCAACCCAAAAGTGTACCAAAAGACATCTAAAATCATATTTCTAAAAAGTGGTCCTCCGATGCGTTGGTATTGAATAATGAAAAGAAACGTAGTTGATTTTAATTTTAGCATTAAGTAGTCTATATGTCAAAAATGATTCGAATGTTGGGAACCCCTACTTGCAAGTTGAGAATTGCTCGATGATGCATCATAACGGTCATATAATGAAATGTACATTGTAAGTTGTAAACACATCTTAATTTCTAATTTCTTAAATCTTTGTGAAGTAGAAGCAAAATCACTAACGCACTACAATGACCGGTTTATCTAGAACAGTTAAACGGAACCGATCGAAAACAGGATGACCATTTCTTATATCAATCGTTCGCTGAAGCCATGTCACGGTTTTCAAGACTCCTGATGAAAAACAGAAAAATAAGAAATCAGGATACAAGAAGATTTATTTAAAGTCGTATATGTTAAACAAAGAACATTAGCTCTGTACGTAGGTTTGTTTTGTTTTTGTTTAACGTCCTATTAACAGCCAGGGTCATTTAAGGACGTGCCAGGTTTTGGAGGTGGAGGAAAGCCGGAGAACCCGGAGAAAAACCACCGGCCTACGGTCAGTACCTGGCAACTGCCCCACGTAGGTTTCGAACTCGCAACCCAGAGGTGGAAGGCTAGCGTTTAAGTGTCGGGACACCTTAACCACTCGGCCACCGCGGCCCCCTGTACGTAGAGCCATTTCTACGACGTCATGATTGTTTTGCGGTGATTGCCATACTGTAGGTATGATGTAAGTTCTGAGGAAAGTTGAAAATGACGAGAATACAATCTTGTAACACATTTAGTTTAAACCATATTTCATTTCATTTTCAAAGTCATACATTTCAACATATTGAAAACGTAAGATTCAGAAAAAAAGTATTAGAATAGAAACACAAATCTGTCTCCTTATTACATATAGGATGATCTCTAACACTTAAGAGCTAATTATAATCTATGCATAATAGATAAGTGACAGATATCTACGGAAGGGAGGGAAGAAAGAGGGGGGCAGTGAGATGGAAGGGAGGGAGGGAAGAAGAGGAAGACAGAATGAAATTTTCTGAATTCTTAAGGAAGTGATACTGAATTAGTATACAAAACTTTTTCTTTTAAAACCGGATATGTTAAAATAGGGATATGACATTGTGACGAGATAGACAGTATCTCGTCCAGGGACTTGGGTTACAAATTAACTGTTCACTCAAAGTGTTCAGTTTGAGAAATGAAACTTAAACACAACTGAAAGTGGATTCATTATCAGCAATAGACAATATGGAATCTCCAATGACAATGACAATGACAATATTTTATTCTTATAAACATATAAAGTGTAGAGAATTATATACATACAAAATTTGCACAGGACATATGATATAATATATAGATACATTTGTTAAGCAAGAGATGATCTTAAATATTGTTGAGTCGTATACTTATTTGTTTAATTAATTTCACAAGTGATTTCAATTCATCGTCTACTACAAAATTGAAAAGGAAGAGTGTCCAGAGTGTAGCTCTCAGATAAACTTACGAAGTAAGTAAGTCTGATATCACTATAATTAGAATAATCTAGACGAAGTAATCAGTGTTTCTTCTTCTTGTCTACAGGACTACTGGGGACTTTCTCTAAGACTAAAAATGGCGAGAACTTAAAGTGCTACAATTCGTCCTTAGTGTGGCATGATGGATCTGGTCAAGATGTTTTCCGTAACTGTGATAAGGAGGAACTGTTCGGGAGTGTCTGTGTAAGTATTTCTTCATGTTACATGTGGATGGGTTATTTTTCATATCGGAAGGAAGGGAATTCCACAAGTCAATGGAAGATGGAAGAAATTATCTGATGTAGAAATCAGTTTTGCAAAAAAACATTACTTGGGTGGTCAGCATCACGTATATTGATGAGAGTCGTTCCTACATCACATAGATAGAAAGGAGAAAATCAAAGCTCATTCTATGTCTCTTGATAACTTTTTTCATATTGGGTCTTGGTTTTAAGAGTATCCCACCCAGTTTCATTATAAAGATTTTCATGACAAGTAAGTTTTGTCCCCCAGTAAATATTCTCGCCTCTTCAAGTTGAATGTTTTCTAATAGCGTGGGGCTGCTGAATAATCAGGTTGTCCCAGACAATATCAACGAAAAGTAAAACGTTTGAAGCGATTTCCTATCAATATTAAATCTTAATCTTTTTAAGAATAGATAGTTTGACATAATCTTTTGGATCATATAATTTACTTGTTCTGTCCATGTTCCATCATGAGAGAAAAAGATTCCTATAAGTTTATGGTATTTGACTTCAGTAACCGGAATGCCTTCATATATTCAGGGAAATGTTGGGGCTAATTTAGTTTCCTTCTAATCGAAAATGACGAAAACAAAATCTTGTATCACGGTTGCTACCTGTTATAATATAAAAATCCACAAAGGTATAAAAGTCTTGATAAGGATCGAAGGTAAGGGCTACATTTTTAGATCAGGTCATCACGATGGCTTGAAGGCGGGTTTGTCAAATATTTTACTCGACTATTGAGGGTTTTTCGACAAGCTTACCTGATGCGGTGTTATGGTGCATATATATATATATACACTTGCAGAAATTTTCTCAGCCGAGAAAGTTTGGTCCATATTCTCTTTAAATAAATGTTATATCATCGTGTCATTTATGTATTTTGTTAGTTACCATATGTCTTTTGAGTTTTTTCGAGTTTTTTCCCCCATCTTATTCATCATCATACTATGATTGATTAGATATCATTGAATGCATCTCTGACATAGTATTTAATATGCTTGTATTAAACAATGAAATATGATATATTGTTTTTCTGTTGTAATACCACGTCCTTTATTTAAGGCAATCCGTTCAAAGTTCCTTGCCTCTGATTGGATTCGTCGTTATGCCGTATTGCGAAATTTCCAAATATAAACACACGCGCAGTGGAATTTGAACACGTGACAATGTACACTTCTAATTTAATCAAGAGTAAATTGCTGTTTGAAAAAAATGTACCTTATGAAGACATTCAGAAACTAAATTACTCTCTTGGAATGTTTAGGGAATTTCAGAATGATTTAGATTGAATGTGGCTTATTTTGAAAGTAGCAAAGACGGCAATCTCGGAAAGATGTCGTCAAGCGGGATTCGCAGATTGTCATGTTGACCTCCCCAAGGGCAAATTATTCGTCAGTATTCACACACCATTGATATCACTAGCTAAAGTTTTTATCATTTTTATATTCAGATTATAAAACTTTGTCACTTACGCGGTGTTTAAAAGTTTTAAAAAGTGACCATTAAAGTATATTAACGCCCGAATCTCCAATCAGGCCACATCATCTGTCACTTTAAATGCTCAATAGAACTAATGGAAAAGGTTAACCGTTACAATCCAAAGAATTACACGAGTTCTGTAAAGTTCTCCTCAAAACCTCCAGCACGAAGCTACCATAAAACTTCAGTCTGAAAATGAAATATTAAGTTCAGCTGACAGAAGAATTACGTTAATTCACTTTATTCAGTTACTAGCCAATTATAGAGCGAGAAACAGTCGGGCTATCAAAATTCAAGAATTGTAAAACGAGGAAGGGAGGATTTGGTAAATTTAATCAACGTATGTTCCAACAGAGAGGACACCTGTATGACATTCGTTTCGTCCTAGCAAGTGTTGCCTGGTTTTGCAATTCATATCGTCTTTCAAAAATAGCGTTAGAGTCTAATTATTTTGTATACATAAATAGAAAAGGTTAACTCCGACCCTACAGGGGTCAATACGATTGGTAAAACTTTGTTATAACTTCAGTTTTTTTTTATAGAAAAGTACATTGAAAAATCAAGTTGCTTTAACTCCAGTTTAAGCAAACTTTATAAGGTTTTATCTAGGAACTACATCAATTTTCTTTTTCTTCATTTTAATTATATATAATTTTGGATTAGTTGATGTAGATTTCAAATGCAAAATTATTCAAATTGACTATTCACCATGTTTAAATTGATAATTTTTGTCTGAAGCAAAACCGTGCGCTTTTACGTGAATATATTACATTGATACAAACTGATTTTCAAATCATATATTAATTTAGTAGATCTTTAGTATGATTCACACAATGATAAATACAAAAAAGAACAATTATGATAAATAAATATGGACATATCATCTCATGCTACCGTGTGTGGGCTGTCTAAATTAAATCAATGATTTAAGTAAGATTTTCTAATATATCATTAAACATGGTGATACATTTTATAATGGTAAAATGCCATTTGATGTTTATCTTTTTGTACAAGCTCTATCAGTCAGGCTCTTGTAATGCATATTCAAAGACACTCTTGCAATGCACAGAGCTGTGCAAGCGCACTGCTGCTCTCAGAAAGATTGTTGCTTGCACATGTAGTGTGCAGCTGAGAATCCGCCATTAATCTAACTCCTCGTGGATGTGCGTGTCAATAAAAACATCGAAGCATTTTTGGGAAGACAGTATTTTACACACTCTATTCAGTTAATACGAATATTGATTTTAGTTACACGCAAACTCTAAAGTGTTTATGTCACTAGCTGTAAGTTTTGGGTAGGGGTGGACGGTTTTCCCAATGAATTGTCTGATTGTCTTAGAGTGGAGAGATGGTCGGTGGGGTTAGGGAACACGCCTCAACCCTCAGTCTGTAATCTATGAGGCACGGGTAGGTGGTATATAGGTGGGACATGTCCCACTCTATGAGTCCTTTTGTCATAATATCGTTTATATTTGTATATAACATATATAAGTGTGTCCATTCCTACCAAAATCTAAAAGGCAACTATCAGTGAAAAATAGATATGCTGAATCACTTACATATGATATTTACATCTAAAATAAATACAGGACCCGATTTCTGAACACACAAATATTCGTCTACAAAGATAGTAACACACGTTAACCAATATTTAGAAATAAATCAGATGGTATATCAATAGTTTACAAATGCCATTTTAGATGGTTTTCTTCGACTAGCTAATATGATTTTGTGTATCTTAGAAATCGTACATAGTAAATCAGTTGTGTTACTTACGTGAACATTATGCAACTTCAAGATTTGAATTTGTCATTTTATTGACATAAATTATTGGCATCATCGATGTGACCATTACGTCATCGATGTGATCATTACGTCATCGATGTGATCATTACGTCATCGATGTATAGAGGATATCTAACAGTGTGTTCAGTAATACCAAATATATTTCACGAGTGGGGCTAATACTTTGATATTTTTCACGAGTGCGCAGCAGTATTACTGAAGACACTGTTAGATATTCTGTTTATTACATTTTTTATCAACGAAAAACCTACCCCGTATGCTTACTAGGCCTACAGCGATAATTTGTGAACAAAAAAAAGTAGTTCCCCCTGTCCAGGTGATGACATATATGTCGGGCTTTCTGATTGGCCAATAATTTGGTATTTTCTAATCATTAATTTGATTGGTCGAATCAGCAAAAGTGATATTTTTCACTGATATTTGTCACTAGTGAAAAATATCACTTTTATAGAATGAATAATTTTTGATATTTCACTGGTAAAAATGTAATAAAAAACATTCTTTTACCCTGAATATTAAGTGACAAATACGATTTTTGTATGTTCAATATCTGTAGGTAATTATTATCGGTAGGGTATACATGAGTTGCCGGAAAGCAATCGTTAATATCTCTTTAATTACTAGTATAACAGTGAACACAAAACAATGTTAACAATAAAAACAAAGTCTGGTATGTTTTAAATTAATTTATTCATGTTTTCATATTTAAATATTATTAATGGCAGAAAATACAATAGAAAGAACATGCATTGGTACCAAGTCAAATTGACATTTTATTAAAGAAAAATAAAAGATGGAAGGACATGTATGTACGATTGGTTGAAAAAGATGAATGTTTTATAACAGTTGAACAAAAATGGAAACAGCATGATGCCTTTCAAAATATTGACTGGAAAAAATATACAATATCCCCTTTCAAACTATGAAAGATACAACAATACAATGGTTTCAATACCGACTACAACACCGCATGTTTCCTTTAAATAATTATTTATAAACTGTTAAAGTCTCGGACAATAACATCTGTAATATCTGTAATATAGTAACCGAATCCTTAGAACATCTTTTTTGGGAATGTCCACAATCCTTTCAACTTTGGCAAAATTTAATAACGGGAATATTTGATAAAACTAGTAAAGTAACTGATTTTAGATTGGAAACACTACTTTTTGGAGAAAAGGTAATTTTTCATTACCTTTTAATTTCCATATACTATATGTAAAATTGTATATATACTCTGTGTCAAGGAAAAACAAAGGCTTAGTCTTGAAAGTTTGAATGATTTTTTGGCATTCAAATATGAAATCGAAAAGATTTTGTCAAAAAAAAAAAAAAAAAAAAAAAAAAAAAGAAAAAAAGAAGCAAAAAACAATGTATGTATTTAAAGATTTGATGAAATACGGATTGAATGAAAGATATGTAAATTAGTTTTTTGCTGCTGTCGTAGTGCACAAATGGATAAATAGATGAAAGTTTAATTACCGTCCAGTATTATATAATTTAAACAACGTCACTGTATGTAAAAATTAAGGCAAAACTTGATTTATTTCCATCCTTACCTACTTATGTGGTAGTATTTATTCTATTCTCAACCTAACTTTAATTCTTATATTGTAGACTATAATTTCTGCTATTGTAATTGATCAAATTTACATACATTTGAAAAAAATATATACATTTGTATTACATAAGCATACTCTCTTGTTCATATGCTAACTGGTATTCATTTGTGTATTGCAACAATAGTACTCGTATACATGATTCAGGGGTTGTAAAGCTAGTATATATATATGTCAATCTTCATGTGATGTATACCTGTTTGTGTGGTTATGGTTGTGACTTGATGTACTATTTTTGTATAGTTTTGAGTCCTTGGTGTGAATGTATAATGTGCATAATCTGGTGTTATTTTGCTGTTTCCGTTCTGTTTCTGTATTAAAATATTTTATTCTCCCTATCATATGCATCTATACTGAACAAGTAGAGTCACATATAAATCCATATATGTACAGTATACTATTTGATACGTTAAATTTTCTTCTTTATGCACCTAAACATTTTGGACTATACCTTCTGAACTTATATTTTTTTTAACTCAATAAACTTTTATGAAGGGAATATGTTGTCAAACGTTACCTCCCCTTCTACATTATGTTGGAATTTATAGAACTTCATGTTCTTCATGAATATTTTAACTGGCTTTTGCTTATTCCAGCCTTTTGAACCATCTCAATGACTTAAATTTCCAATATTAATAATAATAATAATTAATATTAATAGACTTTCTCTATACCTGCAATCCTTCTTTAACTAAAAGATTGATCAGCGAAGTAAGAATAAAAACAAAAGTCTTAAAAATCTTATATTTTACTGCGCTTCGCTGAAGAGCTACTATCAACTCACAAGAGTTACTATCAGTTCACCAGAGCTACTATCAATTCACGAAGAGCTATCAATTCACCAGAGCTACTATCAATTCACGAAGAGCCATCAATTCACAAGAGCTACTATCAATTCACAAGAGCTACTATCAATTCACAAGAGCTACTATCAATTCACCAGAGCTACTATCAATTCACGAAGAGCTATCAATTCACAAGAGTTACTATCAATTCACAAGAGCTACTATCAATTCACGAAGAGCTATCAATTCACAAGAGTTACTATCAATTCACAAGAGCTCCTATCAATTCACAAGAGTACTATCAATTCACAAGAGCTCCTATCAATTCACGAAGAGCTATCAATTCACAAGAGCTACTATCAATTCACAAGAGCTATACTAACAATTCACAAGAGCTACTATCAATTCACAAGAGCTACTATCAATTCACGAAGAACTATCAATTTATGAAGAGCTACTATCAATTCACAAGAGCTACTATCAATTCACGAAGAGCTACTATCAATTCAAAAGAGCTAATATCAATCCACAAGAGCTAATATCAATTCACAAGAGCTACATGTAATATCAATCCACAAGAGCTAATATCAATTCACGATCGCTTCCAGAAAATACAGGATATTGGTATTGTTATTGAAAATCCACGTTTCTGAAACCGATTTATAGTGAAATAAATCGCTGTAACTGTCTCCTAACTCCATAGACCGGCCACGACGCCTGGTATCAATAGTATTCACGATCCGTCAGGTGTGGTTGGGATATACTTACATTACAGGTCATCGTGTACATGCGCATACAGTTTTATCGGGAATCTCCTAGATGTAAATGTAATATAACGTGATAGCAAAGCATGGCTGCATTCATATTTTTCTTTTTCATTCTTAACAATAATGTCACAACGGGCTGTGTTTGCCAATTTCAAAGCGTCATTATATTCTCTGTGCTCGGCAGCATTACGATATCATTATCCAAGAATAATTAATAACTATGGCAGATATTCTATCAGTCTGTTATTGCGCTATGCCTATTTAACCCTTTGAAGAGACACGAAGCATGTCCATATGTTTGTTTACCTTCATATTGTTTTCGTTATCACTGTAACTTAACTGCCACGAATCCCTTTGTAAAACATCCCTCTATGACAACTTTCATTTGCATGGTGGCAATTTATTACAAGTTTGATGAAATCTCATCAACAGTAAATAATGAAGGCCTTTCAACCTTGGCTATAAAGATAACACTATGATATTTATGGTATTCCTTTCATTAAGTTGTCCCTCTGTTTATTGACTATAAATGGTATCATAGACATCCATGGCGATGAGGCATACGACTGATAATAGAATCAAATGAATTCTGGCAGTTTCAGATATTAAAATCAGTACTAGTCTCTCATAGACTTATCGTCACCAGTCCCTTTAATGTAGCCAATTTTAAAAGGGATAAATGTTAGTTTTAAATGCGAATTTAATTCTTTTTCCAACACTTCTTTGTAAGGAAATGTAACTCATCGAAATTGAGTTAAAGATTTGTACATGAGCTATCTTCGTACCATTTATCAATTAACACGTTTCAAAGTGTTCGTTCGATGAACAGTGTGTTAAATTTCGATGTTTATTGCTTTCCCCGTATAAAACTGTAGCCAAGACTATTAAATTATAATCTTAACTATTTACTTCTTGTTTAAATGTCCCAAATGTCTTATCTTAAAGCGATGATATATATTCAAGAAGATTTGATTTTCGATGAACAAAACTTGTTTTTGGATATTGGATACGGTTATTTGTTCTTTGAAATTTATCGAAATCGCCAGCTAGTTTTTAATTTAATGTAAAATCATATTAACAGTTTAAGCTGCAGTGTAACATAGCTGGAGCGTTGTGCCTTTATATATTGCACGATCTGAATTAATGGTAATTTAATTCCACATATAACTCAAATTGTCTAATGTTCTATTTTTATGAATAGCTTATTTACTTCAACAATATAATTAAGATGTAGGTGATTCGGTACAATTGTTTCTGGACTAAAAATAAACCCAACAAATGACGAATTTAGCTCTTAAAGCAAATTAACTGATCGTTGAATTCGATAGCCTGTATATTATATATATATATATATATATATATATATATACATTTGCCATCATTATTAGGAGCAAGTACAGTAAAGCAATGGTGATGGTGATGGTGATGGTGATGTATGTGACATAGATGGTCTATTTAAAGTATGTCAAAATAAATCATTACGTGTCATATTTCTTATCTGATTCTTTTGCATATATTTGACTTATTCTTATAAAAGTATTGATTCATACAAAAAGGTATGAATTTATATGCAGATATAGACCCGGGACTATGGCATATTGACATTTCTTCTATCTGTGTGAGAGTTGGATTTTTTTTTTTTTTATCAATTTCAATCTTATGTAACATCGTCACAAATATATACGTTATCAGACATTTTCAATAACACAATCTAAAACATGCAGTTTCACTTTTGAATTCAATAAAATTGTTGTTAACTCCTATCACACCCGATAAATATATGTGTTATCCCTAACTAATTTCGGTAAAACCTCATTGTTCTGCCGCCGTTTGTCTTGTAATGTTTTGGCGTTATACCGAGGGAAACAGTTAAGCATTGATGTCATTTTTTTTTTAGTTTCATCGGGGTATGAAACAAATTTTGTTTGCAAACTGTATGAATCCGGATTCTTACAGAAGTTTGCAAACAAAATTTGTTTAATACTCCAATGAAACTAAAAAAAAATGACATCAATACTTATAATCAATTTTTGAAAATGATTTTCTAATTTAAAACATGTTTTATGTACAATTTTACTGGTTTTAAATGGGATTTCTTTTTCTCACATCAATACGCAACGTCAATTGTCGTATTGTGACGTCACATTTTTCGCGCCATTCTCGGAATTTCTTTCATATAAGAATGAAAAGAATTTTTCGACCAATCACATTTGAGTATTTACCATGAAAACAAAGAAAAATTAATTATGTAAAAATATAATGGCAAAATCTACTTTGAGTTTTAAAAATACAATGTATCAGGAGTAAAGTGTGGTTGAAATTAAAATCACAGTGTTCTATTGTATATAATGCGAGCATATGCATGTGCATTTGTTTATAAGTATGGTATCTTCAAGAATGGAAACACTGAGAAAAAACATGCCAAATCCTTAAACAGATGCCAAATAATACCGACAGGACATTCGCTCTGTATAAAATATCTAATTATGATCAACATTAAATCTGAGAATCAGTTTCATATCTTAGACCTACTCCGTGTTTTTTTCAGTGCTGTCAACATGAACCTTCAGAAATCGTCTCTGGTTATCATACGTTATTTACAACAAAGACTTCCGGTATTGGTAGTACATGCGTCATGCAATCTTATACATTCTCGCGTGCATTTGTAACACACAGACATTTATTAATGAAAATGAAATATTTAACAAAAACCTATCTTTAATCAGTTTCTGTCGGATGTCTTTGTAATCGATAGGCACATGATGAGGAGTATAATCTAAAAGCCTTTTACAATGTATAATATGGGTCTAAATGTGTGCTTATGTTCGCACGAAGGCATCTGAATAATCCCAGACATATAGAATGGTTATCAATATTCTTCCTAACAAAACGACATCTTCACGTCTTAATTCGATGTATAGGTTACTTTGAAAGTGTCTCGCAGAGTCCATACAAAACGTGTTCTACTCTCACAGCTTTGTGGATCCATCTTAATGGCAGCGGATAATATGAGATAAAGGCATGCATACCCAGTCTTTACACGAATCAGGATGTGGTCTCTCTAGTCATTGCCAACAACAATAGCTTATTATGGGCTGTTTCAACGCCGTATCCATCTCAAGCTATTTAACTAAGCAATCTGATAAAAATCCTCCCCATTTCTCGTGACGAGGTGTATTCAATTCCACCCGAAGCTATTTTCTCCAATTCCGTTCATGCACGCTGATTTCTAAAGAACTTGCACGGTATAGGATGTCGCGACCTAAGCCGATTTGTCCCTTTTATGCATTGCTATGTTTTCTATAATAAGAATTAAAATTTAATTAGGAGCATGAGGCTTATAATTTCTATTCGTTCCTAGACAGTGTTAACTCCCAGTGTAACATTAAATCCAGTTCTGAAATTGATTGCCTCTCTGGGACAACTGTGGATGCCTGTAGACATTAAATACTTATGTTTTGTAATGAGAAACATCTGAGAACGAACGCGTATCTGATCATCACATAAGTCGCTGGTTTGTTTGCTTTGTACATGTATATGGTTATTTTCGCGATTTTAATCAATCTGTATACTTTTGTATAGGTGTGTATATCACAGACCATTTTATTATGGTACACCACGAAACAGCAAATTCAGACCAATTCCACAATTTTGGTACTAATCATCACTGACGAGTGTGACAAGAACAAAGCGGCTGTATGATGTCCCTAGCATCACTGACGAGTCCTATAAAGACAAAACAGCTGTATGGTGTCCCTCACATCATTGATGAGTCCTAAGGACGGGACAGCTGTATGGTGTCCCTCACATCATTGATGAGTCCTAAGGACGGAACAGTTGTATGATGTCCCTAACATCAATGACGAGTCCTACAAGGACCAAACAGTTGTATGATGCCCCTAACATCACTGACGAGTCCTAGAAAGACAAAGTAGCTGTATTATGCCCATAACATCACTGACGAGTCCTAGAAAGACAAAGCAGCAATATGGTGCAGATACATATTAATTTATTCACCACATACAGTGTTTCTTATTGCTGAAATTATATTTAAACATGTAATTTATCTGTGTGACTTGTACAATTTATTTGAAATTAAACAAATTACATATTTGTAATATACGAACGCTGTTTTACCTTTGGTACAACCACAACGATAAAATTCAGTTGAAAACCACGGAATGAATAAAAGCAAGGATTATGTGCCGAAAAATATAATGATATCCTTGGAATCTCCATTGATACTTTGGGACAAAGATATGGAACTTCACTTCATTATGGAAACTAAGAGATAATTATCTGTCAAACGAATGTTGACATTCTGACTATCGTTGTATGCTCCTTTGGACCAAGGGGTGAGTTTCCAAGGAGCATACAGGCTATACTTACTTCATGTGTCTGTATATAGGTTGTCAAATAATTACACCAAATATATACTACAATACATCCTGTGTAAATTTAGACGTTATACTTAAGCATTGAACTTTTACCAAATGGTAGTATACAGTCGATATGAATACAATTTGGGTGACAGATAAATAGAATGTAGGACGACATGAAATATTTATCTGTCACCCAAATTGTATTCATATCGACTGTATACTACCATTGGGTAACAGTTCAATGCTTATATTTACATTCATAAAGAGTTTTTATTTAATGTAGGTTATGACGCGTTTAAATTTGCCGCTTACCCTATCACTGACCTCATCAAGTTCAAATACCGGAACAGCGAAATTTCCAGAAGAAATGATATAGTCCCTCATGACGTTATTAATAGCAAACACATAAAATGTTTTTTGCACAAATTTGGCTTTATTTTATATTTCATATACGTGTGTAGGTATCGTCAAATTGTTCACAATTACATAATTTCTGATTGTTTAAATTTGAAACCATTTTTCTGCGCAATGATGTACGATTAACATTTAGAAGTGATGCGGCGTTGAACGGGCATTACACAGGACAGACTCGATTCCTCGGAAACACTTATGTTTCTGGTATTGACTGGATTTACGTTATTTTCAGAAGAATAACAGCTCTCTAATTCTTAATGAAAGTTGTCTTGATTGTAGGTGAAAACGATTCCAAGGATATTTCGTTCGAAACAGATTCCAGTCTAACCGATTACATCAGTGTCGCTAACTTAGCAGACGGTTTTCAACTTCACAGGGGCTCGATTTTGTAAGGTAGGCCTTTATCAGTGAATAACCACAAAACTAAAATCCAGTATACATACACAACCGGAAACTATGTCGATACTCCCAATTTTTCACAAGATTTTTTTTATTTAAATACTGGACTTCTAATGTTAATGTTTAATGTCGTGTCTTTTCGTGTCATTTCTGAAAATTCGGAAACGAGCCCCTGTGAGTGTGACGACATTGACAATTTGACAATTTCGTATAGATCAAGAATGGCGCTTATAGTAATTTCGTATTGACTGCATTTTTCTAATTATAAAATTATACTCTCATAACTTGTGATGTTGCTTTATTTTTTGTTGTGTCTTTTGTTAATAAAAGCTATCATTCGAAAGCTCTCTAGGATGAAAGTAACTGGCGGCCATTGTTTAACCTACAACACCTGGAGCTGTATTCCTACACTGACCGAATCACTGTAAATTGTAGTATACAGTCTCATGAATACAATTTGGTTTACTAACGACATATAGACAAATGGAACACAGTATGTAAATATATTCTGATAAACTCTGATGATCACGTGCAATTAAGAACGCAGTTTTGACAAAAAAAACAACAAAAAACAAAAACAAAAACAAAAACAAAAAAACATATCGACATGTATGGTAGCCAACGTAAAAGTAGTGCCAATTGTTATGAACAGTGCATAACTAATACAGTTAAACTTCGATGTTTCGAAGTTCAAGGGACTAACAGAAAAAATTCGAAACAGCGGGACGTCGAATTATTCGTGGTTGGCAATAACCTAAGCATTTTATTAATGAAACTATGTATCGGTTACAAAACACTTATATCGCGTTTAACAGATAAAGCAAAAGAAGTACAATGCACGCTTACGTAAGTCGTTAGGCTTTTCTGCCAAAGACATATATCTAGAGGTAAACGAGCTTTTCTTCACAGGTTTGTCAGATAATTAGTTGTAGCAGCCGAAGATATCTTCTTTAGGATTCTACAAACGCACCACACGTAAACATTAGCGTTACGGTAACAGGTACAGTATACGTTATATAGACTCGCCAATGATGCTGAAGACGAGAAGGTCAAATCCAGAAGGAAAGGCAAAATTAAAAAGAACTGAACAATAGTTATATTGGACTAAACAATAGGTAAAATTGACTAAACAATTGGTAAAATGGAGTTAACAATTGTTAAAATGAGTAAATAATTCGTGCAGTGGACTAAATAATTCTTAAAATGGAGTAAACAATAAGTAAAATTTGCAAAACAATTAGTAAAATGGACTCAACAATTGTTAAAATGAGTTAATAATTCGTTAAGTGGACTAAATAATTGTTAAAATGGAGTAAAAAATATGTAAAATGTGCAAAACAATTAGTAAAATGGACTAAACAATTGTTAAAATGGACTGAACAAGTGGTAAAATGGGAAAATGGACTAAACATCTGGTAAAATTGGCACACGTAAAGTGGACTAAACGATTGGTAAAATGGACTAAATAATTCGTTTAATGGACTAAATAATTCGTTTAATGGACTAAACAATGGGTAAATTGACTAAACAATGGGTAAATGGACTAAACAATGGGTAAAATGGACTAAACATGTGGTAAAATGGACTAAAGAATTGGTAAATTGTCAAACATTAGGTAAAAGGAAGCACGGGTGAAGCATTAACCCCGTAATCTATTCAATACATTATTCTTTCGATATTGAATCTTTTTTTTAAGAACGCTATATACGTGCACATAATCTGAGTCGTTCCCAACATTCCAAGTTCATCATCAAAACTTACGTATTGTACCACAATGCAATTTCACAGGAATGTAATTCGATCTTTGATGGCTGTAATTTGAATCAAGAATTTCTAAGGCATACCAACATTTAACTGAAATATTTTCAATGTAATGATTTATATGAAATGTTTTATAAGCTTTTCTACAGCTTCGTGTCAAATATGATCTTATTATTACTTAACTTAACGCTTGAGACAACATAGTAATCACTTTACTCCCCTGCAGGTAGGGCGTAAGAATTGTACCTGCTGCCCCCATTGCATGATCGTAAGAGGCGACTAAATTTGGGATCTTACCATTTCTCTTCTTTCTGAACAACTTTCTTCTTCCTAATGTCTCCCTTGACAATGCCTCACTTTTGGCCTTTAGTTGAGCGTTCGCCGCTGTGAGGAAGGTTTTGGGTTCTGTCCCCTGGCTGAGACATAACAGAGTCTTTAAAAATGGTAGTTGCTACTCCTGCTTAGCGCTCAGCATATTTGGAGTGGGACGACTGGTTCACCCGTTGTCAGTATAATGTGACCGGGTGGGGTGTGCTGCTGGGTGGCTTCGGCAGTATGCTTCAGTGAGGTAGCACTATAAATCGGCAAAAGTTCTGGCCTATCACAAGGAGACTTAACACGAACATTCCGCAGCCTCCCAAAACACACATACGCACTCACCACACGCATGCATGTCGCACGCACGGGAGGCCGTCCTTAAATGACCTTAGCTGTTAATAGGACGTTAAACAAAATAAACCAAACCAAACCAAAGTAATCACTTTAAACACATTTTTGTGATGGGAAACTTAATTCGTCCAACATCCTTCAACATGAAGTATCAGAAGATATTACTTGTTGTTCCATGTCTCTGTCAAAGGTCTTGTTTCATAATTAACATATTACAAACTTAGGACGTATCCGCTGAACATGCATTTACACAGTTATATATAATTTTGGGAATTATACCTTGGTCTGAATGACCCAACACTCTTGACCACAACATCAATTATTTAAAAACGCCTTAAATTTGTCTCCATTTTAAAACAGCTTAATTTGCTATAGTTTTAAACAGAAGACATTTTGCAACTTTTTGTATGAACCTCATTTACATAAGTTATAAATCTTATGTTGACATGTTAAGATAGTAAAGAGTTAAGTAAGATGAACAATCTTATGGTGACAAGTTAAGATAACATAGAGTTCAGTAAGATGAACACATGTTTGTATACTCTTTGACGTTGACTTTGAAAAATAAAACAACTTTCACTTTGCATGTTCTTTTAAAAACATTGTTTATTTTTTTATTTTCTACAAAATAAAACAAAACAAGAATCATATCAGAAACATAAGTATATTTATTTTAAAAAAGACTGATAATTAGACGTGTTTATGAAATGTAAGTATGTCATTTAAACGTCCCACATTTTATATAGTCAAGGGAGATAACTCTTACACGACAATGTTTTTGACCTGGTAGACGAAATTCGGCAGTCCGGAAAACTCGTAATCCGGACGGTTTGGGTTGGGAACGAAGGTGTTCGGATTATCGAGGGTCCACTGTACATGTATATCACATTTAACACTAGACAAGGTACCAAAAAACCAGAGAGTGAAGGCATTAGTGTGATTGGCATTTTAAATGTGTTTACCACAGAGAGCGTTTTAACGTCCCCGATACACTATATATACGGCTTTATAATCTCGGTTGCTGAAAAATAATCCTAAGTGCTGTTCTGCAATTTTGATGACGAATTCAAGACACTTACAAATTTCCTCCGAAATTTTAGACTATTTGTGAGGTAAGTAATAACTTAACCCAATAAGCTGTTACTATGAATAACTATTGATAACCAACATTTATCATTTGACACATTGGGTATTTGTTTTCTGATGATAGTGAACTATTTGGAACAATGATAGAACACTAGAATTACTACATCAACAACAATAACTACAGATAGAAAATATTTGGTAAAATATTATACAAACTAATTGATTAGAACACGTAAAATACAAAATACATCTTTAATTAACATGCAATATTGATTATCGGTATGAATTAGGGAGATCGTGTAGCTTCTCCAGCAACATAAATAGATCAATACATAAATAAATGATAAATGAATGCATATTTCGTTTCAATATTTCGGAATCTTTGACTTTGTTTCCCAGCATAAGAAATAACTAGAAAGCATTATCACATCATTGTTTGTGACAGAAATTCACAAAAGGGTATTGTGATAATATTCAGTTCATATAAGTCAAACCGTCCAATGTCCCTTCAAGGGTCGCGGTGGCCGAGTGGTTAAGGTGTACCGACATTTTAACACTAGCCCTCCACCTCTGGGTTGCGAGTTCGAAACCTACATGGGGCAGTTGCCAGGTACTGACCGTAGGCCGGTGGTTTTTCTCCGGCTACTCCGGCTTTCCTCCACCTCCAAAACCTGGCACTTCCTTAAATGACCCTGGCTGTTAATAGGACGTTAAACAAAAACAAACAAACCAAATGTCCCTTCAAACTAGATTTAGAGAGTTCAACCACGGGATGTTTTGCAGCATATTGTCAAGTTCAGATCATGGTCCCCGTAAAGTGATTCACATTGTTTCCAAGTTTTATTTTGTATTATATGGGGTTAACTTATAGACGTTTTCAGTATTTTCTAAAACGTTATAGTTTGTCAACTTATAGACACAGTATATCCTTAGCAGAATCTGCAGAAACACTTTGTTTATTCCAATACAGAATTCGTGTGAACTTGATCAACGAAAATTTCATTTTTCTCCCTCTGACTTTCGATCCCAGATTTTCCACGAGACAAGAAAACAAAGACTGATGCTTCGAATAGCATACCATATGCAGTTGATCCTAAAGAAATCATACTTATCACTGAGTGGCCGCAGAATAACCGAAAATAGCACCCCTCCTTTCAGATGAAAATGATGAGGTTGGGTACATTTATAAAAGTGTTTCACATATTTCTGATACATGCAGTGAAGTAAATCTTGATTTGTAAGACTTGTTTTGCACGTGTGTACTCTATTCAGGCCACGACAAACAGTAAAGACAGGCTAAGGGACATTTGAACTCATTTTCAATTTAATAAATCTGTTTTGAGAATCTCAAGTATCCTAGACGTATATATTTGTATTAAACAACTCATTTTAATAGTTTTAAGACTAAATTGGTATTGATTTACAACTAGTGTCCCGTCATTAGTTACATGTTCTACAAAACGAATAAACCTTGAAAATAACCAATATAATCTTTGTACAATCAGTAGCTGTATCTCAATTGGTTATGAATGTATATTGGTTCATAAATGCAATTAAGATTTGTAAAAATAAAGTACTGTTCATATGGTACATTTATAATTTAGATTTACAAGTCATGTTTTCAAACAAGCTCACATAAAATCTAACCATTCCGTCAGTTTTCCTCCGCTGTGCTTAGCAGACCTATGATGGATGTGTTTATTGATGAAGTGTCTATATTGTCAGTTTCTGACTTTATGAGGCTAACTTAAACACAATTTTCTTGTTTCCGTGATTTATCCATCCCGTAATGACAAACCATTGGCAAATACATTGTGGAAAAACGTAACATTGTCAGAAAGCTGTCAGTCTATTTTGCGATATTCTTGACAAGTCCATTGTACTTCTGATCCCAAACACCGCCACAATCACTCTAGCATGCAAATCAGGCGAACAATCAAGCTGTCTTTTGAAAAATCAAACAATATTCTAATCATGTCGGCCATAAAAAGGATCGATACGACTAAGAAAACATCTTTCCGACCGTGATGACTTTCATTAAAACGACCGTTAAGCGCTTCAGTGAGACACACAGTTGACCTTTTCTTCGCCAAACTACATTAGGTGTGCTAAATATTGTCAGTTATGTTTGTAAAGGGAACATGATATCAATCGTAAAAGTTGATAATTATATTTCATCATTGATTGTTGTTAGCATGCCAAGACCAATGTTCTATTTCATCATTCCGATAGCCAAGTCCTATAGATCTCCATGGTTACCTCTCTAGACTTGTTCATGTTCCTATTCTTGACAACCAATACATCAAGTAATATCTAGTTACATAGACTTTACTCCGACAAAATAGAGAAAATTCTAAGCCTAAGACAAGATGCTCTATAAAAAACAACAACAAATTAATTTAATAATTAAAAGTTTGATCTCTTCTTTAAAACAATACTATTGTGATTGATTGTTTCCAATGTTTAAACAATAGTATTCATGAATGAATGTTTTAAGTTCGCCATAAGAATAACACAAGTATCATGTTTTATTTATCAAATAACTCCTCATCATAAAATTAGTCTCTGACGATATAATTTTTTCTCGTTTTTTCACCGCAATGGAAATTGCGGCGTGAGGCGATTTGGCCTAACGCGCGGACCGTTCAGATCTATTTGAAGCATTGGAATACAGTATAGAGCACATAGGTAAGGTAAACTAAAACTCTGTAATGACGATGTATAATACAGTAATAAAAATGTATAATAATGTAATGACAAAATATAAAACTGTAATTAAAATGTATATTAATGTAATGACAATGTATAATAATACAATGACAATGTATAATAATACAATGACAATGTATAATAATACAATGACAATGTATAATGATGTAATTACAATGTATAATTATATGATTACCTTGTATAGTAATGTAATAATAATGTATAATACTGTAATAACAATGTATAATAATATAATTACAATGTCTAATACTGTAATAATAATGTATAATATTGTAATGACAATGTATAATACTGTAATGACAATGTATAATACTGTAATGACAATGTATAATACTGTAATGATAATGTATCATACCGTAGTGACAATGTATAATGCTCTTATTACAATGTATAATACTGTATTTAGAATTTATAATACTGTAATGACAATGTATAATAATGTAATTACAATGTATAATACTGTAATGACAATGTATAATACTGTAATGACAATCTATGATACTGTAATGACAATGTATGATACTGTAATTACAATGTATAATACTGTAATGACAATGTACAATGCTGTAATGACAATGTATAATACTGTAATGACAATGTATGATACTGTAATGACAATGTGTGATACTGTAATGACAATGTACAATGCTTTAATGACAATTTATAATACTGTAATGACAATGTATAATACTGCAATGACAATGTATAATACTGTAATGACAATGTATGATACTGTAATGACAATGTATAATACTGTAATGACAATGTATAATACTGTAATTACAATGTATGATACTGTAATTACAATTTATAATACTGTAACGACAATGTATAATACTGTAATTACAATGTATGATACTGTAATGACAATGTATGATACTGTAATGACAATATATAATACTGTAATGACAATGTACAATGCTGTAATGACAATGTATAATACTGTAATGACAATGTATAATACTGTAATGACAATGTACAATGCTGTAATGACAATGTATAATACTGTAATTACAATGTATAATACTGTAATGACAATGTATAATACTGTAATGACAATGTATAATACTGTAATGACAATGTATGATACTGTAATTACAATGTATAATACTGTAATGACAATGTATAATACTGTAATTACAATGTATAATACTGTAATGACAATGTATAATACTGTAATGACAATGTACAATGCTGTAATGACAATGTATAATACTGTAATGACAATGTATAATACTGTAATTACAATGTATAATGCTGTAATGACAATGTATAATACTGTAATGGCAATGTATAATACTGTAATGACGATGTATAACACTGAAATGACAATGCTTTTCGCTTCTGTTTTGACTTTTTCTAATAGATATGAATAGAATATGGAAGAATTACCTAAAATATAACGATGAAAAAAGTAAAATGTTTGAAATATGATAACAAATCGAATAAAAAAGAAGTTTACTGTGTGACTTTTTGTTTGTTTATTCTTGTAGTTGACGTTCTTCCACGCCAAATTGAAATCAGCTGTTTAGCGATTCCATTAATTGTTCACGTCTATCCGTAAAACGCCAAAAAAGAATGCCGGTTTGATTTTCTAATAATATTAAATAAAAACACAGGTAAAAATGTAAATTTGAGGAATATTTCTTGTGTTTTTTTATCGTTTACATGCGTGTAAACTAATTTTTACAGATATTTCAACATGTACTATCTGTTAGAAAAATGTAGTTTACACACCAGTAAACGATAAAAAACGCAATAATTATTCCTTAATTACAAAGCACTATGCAGTAATTTACAATGTAAAATACATGTAATGTAAGTATAATGTTAAATACTGTAATTACAATGTGTAATACTGCAAGGAAAATGTCTTAGCTCAAAATACATGTACTGTAAGTATAATGTATTATACTGTAATACAATGTATTATACTGTAATTACAATGTGTAATACTGCAAGGAAAATATCTTAGCTGCTTCAAATCTCTAGTTAATCAATAGAAACGTTTTTATTAAAGCGGAGAAACTATTTAAGGAGGTACGAGGCGAGGATTAATAGAATATAACATGTGTCTGTTTCGTGGAAAGGGATATCACAACCCGAGTGTAAGAGTTTGGCCAGTCAGCACGAGGCTTGCAGAGTGCTGGTCAGCCAAACTCTTACATGAGGGTTGAGATATCCTTGTTCGCGGAACAGACCCATTATTTTTCTCACTTATTTGCAAGCAAATGTAAGATTTTATGGAAATTTTTCATCGCGCCATCTATAATGCTCCTTGGAATGTGCGTCAAAATTGATGACGTCATCATTTACGACATGGTTCAATGGAACGTAATATGATGACGATATGTTATTGTGAGCAGCGTCATTTAGCGCGTGCCTCCTGTCTAAGACAAATAATATATATCTTGACAGGACAACACGAATATCTGTAACAAAAGGATCCTGACAGGACAACACGAATATCTGTAACAAAAGAATCCTGACAGGACAACACGAATATCTGTAACAAAAGAATTCTGACAGGACAACACGAATATCTGTAACAAAAGGATCCTGACAGGACAGGACAACACGAATATCTATAACAAAAGAATCCTGACAGGACAACACGAATATCTGTAACAAAATAATTCTGACAGGAAAACCCGAATATCTGTAACAAAAGAATCCTGACAGGACAACACGAATATCTATAACAAAAACATTCTGACACGACAGACAACACAAATATATATAACAAAAGAATCCTGAAACAACAACACGAATATCTGTAACAAAAGAATCCTGACAGGACAACACGAATATCTGTAACAAAAGAATCCTGACAGGACAACACGAATATCTGTAACAAAAGAATCCTGACAGGACAACAGGAATATCTGTAACAAAAGAATCCTGACAGGACAACACGAATATCTGTAACAAAATAATTCTGACAGGACAACACGAATATCTGTAACAAAACAATTCTGACACGACATACAACACGAATATCTGTAACAAAAGGATCCTGACAGGACAACACGAATATCTCTAACAAAAGAATCCTGAAACAACAACACGAATATCTGTAACAAAAAAATTCTGACAGGACAACACGAATATCTGTAACAAAAGAATCCTGACAGGACAACAGGAATATCTGTAACAAAAGAATCCTGACAGGACAACACGAATATCTGTAACAAAAGAATCCTGACAGGACAACAGGAATATCTGTAACAAAAGAATCCTGACAGGACAACACGAATATCTGTAACAAAAGAATTCTGACAGGACAACACGTATATCTGTAACAAAAGAATCCTGACATGACAACACGAATATCTGTAACAAAAGAATTCTGACAGGACAACACGAATATCTGTAACAAAAGAATCCTGACAGGACAACTCGAATATTTGTAACAACAGAATCCTGACATGACAACACGAATATCTGTAACAAAAGATTTCTGACAGGACAACACTAATATCTGTAACAACAGAATCCTGACATGACAACACGAATATCTGTAACAAAAGATTTCTGACAGGACAACACGAATATCTGTAACAAAAGAATTCTGACAAGACAACACGAAGGGAGGGGTCTTAAAGGTCATCTAAATAGCATAAATGACTTCTCTCAGCTATGGCATAACGGGAGGCAATTCAAATCCTCTTAATGGATACTATTGACATCTGATCATAGTTGTTAATATGTATTCAATGGTTCGTTTCAAGTGTTCTTGTTCTTGTGCAAAGTAATAGTGTATGATGCTTGGGTCAAGTAATATAAGATGATAACCCGTATGTAGAACGTGTGCTAAATAAATGGTTGGCTGTTGTAACAAGACTCCGAGTCTTTCGTCCTGAGAACTCGGAACAATAGTTATGGATGTGTTGAAGACAAATAGTTAATTCGTGGAGTTTGGGGCTATTTCAGAAATATGCATATTTTACCACAAACTCAGCGGTCGGACAATATTACCTTTAAAAGTCTTCTTGTCGTGTTCACAGTTCTAAATAGTGTCCAATAAGAACGTTTTGGAATTTCAAGGTAAAAACAGAATCAGTAAATCCTAACATCTCTTTTGGAACAACAGGGCCCCCAACACGCACTATGCATACATATTGACCACTGTGTTTTATGGGACAGACCTTCGCAGTTAATAGGGAACAACCAACCAATTGAAAAAATATATTTTTGAAACAGCCCCTGTGTATAGAACGTTGAGCCAAGGATAAAATGTCTTGCAGCCACTGATTGGCCAGTATGTTATGAAGTGAGAAAATAGATATGTTGCCTGATAGGTAACTATCAATAAGAAATGTTGATATAAATTTTGTAAGTCTGATTGATTTCCCCCCCAAAAGTTCAGGTAATAATAATTCACAGGTAAACATTTAAGATTTTTGAGAATTTTTACTGCGACATTCACCCATTTTCAAAATGGCTACCCTGGAGAAAATTTGAGCTGAAGGACCCAACTTTTTTTTTTGATTAGGTGTTATATCAGACCCTAAACTTTTGTTATAAACCATAAATGTCATATTTAATTCAAGAATTTGAATGAAATACTCCAAAACGTTAACACTAAAGTCTATGGGAAAACAATTGGTTGGTTGGTCCCTAATAGGTCATTAAACACAACATCTAACAAGCAATTCTTATAGAATATAAGTATCTTGGCATGAATCATTCACTTAGTGTATAGAATTTGGAGATGATTTATCCAGATTAACTTCATTCAGGACCTAAAATAATATAAAACTATTATCAGTGTTAAAGAAAAAATGAAGGTATGTTTAATTTGTTACTCAACGCGAACATAGCAGTGCATGGTGTCGGCTAACTTCAGAATTACCCAACTGAACATTGAGGGTAGTTTACTTCCAACCCCCTAAAATACTTTTTACCACTCAAAGTACGCATTTTTTCTCATTTTTCGGTGATTAAGAAAATTTTGAAAACTATTTTTATACAAAGTAAATGTCTACATGGATGTTGTTTTAAGTTAATGACTCCACCTTCATGTTACTAAAAAACTCTTAATTTATCTTTTGTCGTTTTAATCGTTTATGATTTAACTCTTTAATGACGCAATAAGTTAATTAGGCAAACGGATCTTCATTTAATTTAGAAGAATGTATTGCTAAAGGTATAACCTTTAATTACACAAAGCAAGTAGCAGATCATTTGTCCCAAAAGTGGAAAAATATTTTGGCTGACTCCCATGGGAAATTAATATACATAGCTGGAAACTTCCTCTTTTAATTTTTTTACAATCAGATACATTTTTGTATCATGATAAAAATAACTTTTGTATCCCTTCAAAATCTAGTTCTGCACACTGTTTGTTGAATATTTACTAATCCAAACATACGTAGTTGTTTCAGACAGACGTTCGGTGTTTCTCTTAATTTTCAAAATCAAGACAGCGATGGGTACTGTGACTTGCATACTGCTTGTCACAGTATTAATAATGGAAATAACCACTGACTTTCATATGAAACGTTTTTCAACCATTTTGAATACATTAACCAAGCTAGTATATGTTAGGTAATGGCGACACGTCACCTCACACACGTTGGGAACAAGAAGATATTTCAAACTTGAAATCAAACCAACGACTTGTTGATCCTGACGAAAATGGTGGCCTTGACCTGCCTTTGTATTAATGAGCACAGCCTACTGGAGGGAGATTCAATTCAATTCAATTCAACTTTATTTCGTAAGTTTTACAACTTACTGGATAAATAATATACATTTGTACATACATTTAAGGAAAAGGCACCCACTCTAACATAATTCATCATTCATTCTACAAAATACTACTTACTCTCTTCATATACATCTACAGTCAACAAAAATAAATCTTACAACGATCTTAAGAACAATAACATTTATTAATATACAATGTACTATTAATGTAATAAGTTGAAAATGAATATATTTTAATTAAGATTTGATAACAAATCTTTCCTACGTTTAATTGCTAGTGATATATATTTTCCTAAATTGTTAAGTTCTTTTGTATTTTCTACTTTGAGTAATTGAATAAGTTTAAACATACTAGGGTTTTTGAAATAATATGGTGTAATCAAATTAAGACGAATGTCTGCGTAACACTTGCATTTAAAAATAAAATGGTATTCGTCTTCTATATCATTTTTATCACATAAAATGGTACCAAGACAAGTAACAGTCTAATACGAAACTGATAGGGTAGGACGATACTTACTGACATTTCAATATACTAGATATCTGCTCTTTGTTTAGCAGATGTAGCTTAATTAAGGAATATAACACTTGGACCAGGATCACAGAATCCTCATGAAACAGACTTATTTATCTATTTATTTGTTTATTTATCCGTGCTAGTCACTGTATTGGGACCATGATCTGAACTTGTCAAGTTGCTTTATAATATTCATTGGTAGAACATTGTGTAATGAAAATAGATAGCACATACCGATCACGCTTCGTTGTGTATTGTTTACATATGGTCATCCGGGTCATCAGTTATTCTCGTGCATTCTCCCGCACGCTTGATTATTTTTATAAGATAAACGGAACTAGGAATTAGTTCCCAGTTCTATTTCAGAAAATATTCTATGTACATGTACTTTATATCAATATGAGACCCGAATCTGAAGAAGAAAAACTATATGTGTCACGTATAAACTTTACGTAACTTGCTTTTCAACTCATTTACTGTATCAATATCAACAATAAGTGCACGGGACCCGTAACACTTAATACTCAATAGGTATAGATAAAATTGAAGACATCACTATATGCGGAAGTTATTGCAAACACGACTGCACCATTTCTTGCGTATTCAAGTGAGAAATCGATACAGTAAATGAGTTTAAAAGCAGAACGGAACTGGCAGCTTTCCTAGAAGTGACAACACATAAGTTTGCAACAACGAAACTGCGTTATAATCTCTTTTCTCAGAGGTTAACACAACAATTTATCGTAGTTTTACAACACCAGCAAACCAGTCGCTTTGTTATCCCTTTTCCCAGAAGTAACAACGCATGCAAAATATTCTTAAACGGAACTCGGATCTGGTTCTTAGTTCCGTTTTCAATAAACGAAACTAGGAATTGGGACCATGTCCCATACAGCTTTTACATGCTAATCCCGTTTATATCAAATGGAACTTGGAACTGGTCCCAGTTCCGTTTTTTTCCGTAAGTGGTTCCTAGTTCCGTTCTTCTTAAACGAAACTCGGAACTTATATTAACATATGACATTCAATTATCAACATATATAAATACGTTCGATAAGCCGAACTACTACTTTGAATATTCCACGGAAAGATCAATGCAACGGGACATATCCTGTCGGACTATACCTGTCACTCGTTCCGGTCTGCTAGACTTTCTTGTCGGACTATACCTGTCACTCGTTCCGGTCTGCTAGTCCTTCCTGTCGGTCTATACCTGTATCTCGTTCCGGTCTGCTAGTCTTTCCTGTCGGACTATACCTGTCACTCGTTCCGGTCTGCTAGTCTTTCCTGTCGGACTATACCTGTAACTCGTTCCGGTCTGCTAGTCCTTCGTGTCGGTCTATACCTGTATCTCGTTCCGGTCTGCTAGTCTTTCCTGTCGGACTATACGTACCTGTCACTCGTTCCGGTCTGCTAGTCTTTCCTGTCGGACTATACCTGTCACTCGTTCCGGTCTGCTAGACTTTCTTGTCGGACTATACCTGTCACTCGTTCCGGTCTGCTAGTCCTTCGTGTCGGTCTATACCTGTATCTCGTTCCGGTCTGCTAGTCTTTCCTGTCGGACTATACCTGTCACTCGTTCCGGTCTGCTAGTCTTTCCTGTCGGACTATACCTGTCACTCGTTCCGGTCTGCTAGTCTTTCCTGTCGGACTATACCTGTAACTCGTTCCGGTCTGCTAGTCCTTCGTGTCGGTCTATACCTGTATCTCGTTCCGGTCTGCTAGTCTTTCCTGTCGGACTATACGTACCTGTCACTCGTTCCGGTCTGCTAGTCTTTCCTGTCGGACTATACCTGTCACTCGTTCCGGTCTGCTAGACTTTCTTGTCGGACTATACCTGTCACTCGTTCCGGTCTGCTAGTCCTTCGTGTCGGTCTATACCTGTATCTCGTTCCGGTCTGCTAGTCTTTCCTGTCGGACTATACCTGTCACTCGTTCCGGTCTGCTAGTCTTTCCTGTCGGACTATACCTGTCACTCGTTCCGGTCTGCTAGTCTTTCCTGTCGGACTATAGTCGGTTTTTTTAGTAGGGGTTATGTCCCTTCCACCATATTTTTGTAGCTCGTGGAATTTATCCTTGAATTTCTCCGGTCGTGCCTAATGCCAGAAAACACACAAACACTTGAATAAATTGCAAACGGAGCGACCCACCCGCGTACTGAATACCAAAGGATTTATTTCAAGTCATTTCGTCCCATAAAGCATATAACTATATAGTGTGCCGAAATGGTTTGCTTCAGATGCATGCTGTGACAAAATGTTTTGCTTCGATGATATCGACAAAATGCCAATTCGTCCTGAAAAAAATATACACATCTCAGAGGTCATCAGAATGTGACCCCTTATGGGATGTTGCTAGATGTTCATGTAACGTAGTGAGAATTACCATCTAGATTTTAATTAGATTGTCACATAACAGTCTTTCGCGTTCTCCGATTTCCATCTGCCGTGCCTCTTAAATATTCTGTCTGCCACGTTTAAATTAGCCGCGCTTGTTGCTCCGCCGGACCGTAAACTGTGTAAACCATATTTACTGATGTCAGATACGAAAGGAGAGAACACTTGAATAAATATCTCGCGCATCCGCGTATATGACAGAGGTTTGTTCTCATCGCGCAAAATAAAACCACTGCTGGTCTTAGTAATAGATCGAAACACATACCAATCTGAACCAAGTATTAACCCCGCGATATCAATATACCTCTCCAGATTGGATACCGGCAGCACTTTGTATACGTCCTAGCTATTACAACGTGGTCAACGTCCCTATAAATATCATTTTTGCTCTGCCGAATGGAAATGGTCATATGACTTTCAGAAAATTCAATGTCGCACATACTTATGGTAAGTAATTCTGATACGCGTAAAAACCCTGCATAACCTATCAAACAACCACAAATTGCACGCTGAGAAAATAAATCTTTGTCCCTGTAATTCGCAGAATACATAGATTCTAATAGTTCTGGAGTAATCGGGTCCTTCCTATTCCTCGGTGTAGACAAACGCCTCTTTGCTCCCTCGAGAATGTTCCTCACTAATAATGAATCAGTGGTAGAACTCCTACCGGCTTCAACCTCGGACCACATACCGTGTGACGTACCCATAGGGGTATTCATGACGTACCCGCCGTATCCTGTATGACCCGCGTCATTGAAAACAATAGATTGGCAGGAATTATCATTAATGAACTTTTTCTCATTAATTTCGCAAACACATTTGTCCAAAAACTTAAGTTGTTCAACACTTTGACCCGACAACACTATGTCGGCGTTCCACGAAGGGGACAAAGCCACGTCCATACTCAAACATTTTGTCATTATGTAGACAACGTTACCCAAGATATATATGACATAGAAATGATCTGTCGAACAACAGAGGACACCTTTTTAACCCTCACGACTCTCTCCGCTATATCTGTGATTACCTCTGAAATACTTGAACGTAACTTTGTCAATCTGACATCGGGAACTTTTAAAATCCTTAAAACAGTGTCAATATAATTACCGAGGAAAACTAATTGTCTGACAGGCAACCAAGTAGACTTCTCTGGTTTCGGTACAAAACCGCTCAAAATCAAATCATTCTTGACCTGACATGGATATAGAAGCACAAACTGCCTCATCTCTATGAGTACCATACCCACCATCTAAATACATAAGTATTTCTTTGCCCTCGGATCTCCACTTCTTAATCAAAGGCCTGGTTAGCTTTGTAAAAATGTAACAAGTCGAGCTTAGACCAAAGGGAAATACTTTGAATTTAAAAAAATGGTATGACCACGTTCATAGCTGATCTGGATCTTTCAGTGAGCATGGCAAAGCACAAATACTTTTCCCATCTTGGGATCTGCTTCTCTGTACCATTGGAATATGTTTTCCTTAACCATTTAGCGTTCTGTCTAAAAACGAATAACAGCAAATACAGTTTCAATAAACACTTAACCCTAATAACTTATTGACTTGTTATTCGACCCTGACCTCTACCCTTTGGTGTAATACACATGTTTTCAAAGGATTCTGCTGACAAAAATTAATCGAAATACTTTTATCTGTACTTTAGAAGAAAGATTTCTTGTTTCTGTTTTTGGGTCCCGTCGCTCCCCAATATTAGTTTTTTCTACTTCACCAAAGGATGCTTCAGACAACATTCGGACTTCGCCGTTTCATCTCCATCCCCTCTTCGACCCCATGCCTCAGGCCCCTAGGTCGATTTATACTTATTTACAGAATGTGTTTCCCTTTTTACAACTTGATGCTGAGGAACAAAGTTGGTCAAATCAAATTTGTCGTTGGATGCGGAACCGTGACATTTTTCTTTCGACACATTTAATTGACAAAGATGATTAAAGTCAGTAGGATCAAATCCTTTATTAATTCTCTCCTACGGTGGCTAAATATATTTTGTAAATTACAGATAATACATTTTGAAATGAAAATTATGAAATACAACAGTGAAAGGGAGATTACTCAATTTTATATCCGATTACATTTGTATTCACACATCGCACACACAAAATACACACATACTACAATTACAGCTATTATTTGATTATGAAGAATTTATTACATAAACTACATACCACTTAGAAATTGAACTGAATGTCCACCGCGTCATTACTGACAATACTGTTAAGTTCTTTGAAATTTAATTGAAAACATGATAGTTTATATAGATATATACTTTAATTGATAAAATGTATGCTATAAAACAAAAATGATTGAATAAATGACCAAACAAACATACTCAACGGAAGACTATATATATATCCTTTAAGATTAAAATTTACAAAAAAGTTATCAGAACAGAAAAGGATCTCTTCCTTATATATTGTGATGTATACATTATTTAATACAAAATAAAATCAAAAGTATAAGTTCCTGGTTAATTAAATCATATAGAGATTAAAACGTATTGTTTTGCCAATAAATATTTGCACATCCTGAAGTAACTGCCTGTTCGTTGTTCCGTCACAGACAGGACAGCCGTGAAGATAACTGTTGGCGTCGATATGGTTATGGTTTCCATAACTACTAACAGAATTAAATCGAGAAAGTCTTATGTGGCCATACATTATACACCCAAGAAAATAATGTGAGACGTTTTCATATTCAAAATAGCAGACACAAGATGGATTATTTGTTAAATGATCATTAGATCAATCAAACTTTAAATTACTACAAAAAATTATAATTTGACAAAGAATTATATTAACCCATCTATCCCCTCCTGTTTTAAAAATGTGTTCTGATTTAATTTCAATAATGACATCTTCATTAAGCTGAGAGAGTAAGGGAAGTAAAGAGATCATTATCAGAATTGCGACACATTAGAGGAAAGAAACTATTAAAATAAGTATTAGTTCTGCATATTGATGGATTAAATATACTTATTTGTCTGAGGGAATATAGGTTATCCTTAATAGACTATATATGTGTTCAAATTGGCATTGATAAAATTGGGTCAAGGCGACCTACCTTTTTAGCTAAAGGTTATTTTTTCAATTTGCTTTATTTTCAGCATTCTAAAAATATTATTACGCTTTGTCAAAACTGAGCCAATCGGAAAATTGACCCCCCAATTTACCCCCTCATAACTCGAAATGGCCTCTGACTTGACCCTTATTACTTGTCATATCATGACAATCTAACCTCAAGGTATGTTTACACAAAAAAATAAAAAACACATTGGTGATAGTCACCAGAGGGCCCAAATCGGAATCCAAGCTTTTTGTCACAAGTTTCACTATGTATAGTGACTTTGTTATCATTGTAACTAAACATAAAGGAGAAAACCTGCATGTATATCTACAAATGACCTATAACATTTATCTGAATATTTATTAAAATTATTCACGACGGACATGATTCGTGAAAGACAGATATATATAGAGGGTGATTCCAGTATGAACTCGCCCAAGAGGAGAGTATAGACTTGACAAGACTCCACTGTACGCTTTGTTGATGTTGTCCTTGATATGCATCGTCACTCTGCTTAATGAAGCTTGCAGAGTGAGCAATTGTCCTGATCAAACTAGATACACGACCGACTAAGAAATTAGGAATGGATACCTTAAGACAAAATTAATTTATGAAATAATAATTTTTCTATACATTATTAATTGGGCGATGGACATCTTTAAATACTTTTTAAAACACACAAAGCACAAATGTCAATATCGGGGAAATGACTTAACTTAAACAGTTGTTGGTATAATAATCAATTAAACACGTCTATCACAAAATGCACCTGTCAATCTAAATAACACTACCTATATTATATGGATGTATTTCTCTTCATGGTAACGTTGAGAAATTCTACCATGTTCTTGGAGCTTATATGAATATAATAACTGCAACTCCGAGGAGAATTAAGAATGGCAGCCTGGTAGAAGTTACCATCATACCCTTGCCGGTCTCGTTTTCTCGTTGTTGTGGGCAAACTTTTGTTGGACATTTAGTGGTTGGGCATACCTTTGATGGGGCTAGAATTAAAATGTACATTGATTAATGATATTATCCTAAAAAAGAAAAAGACACTTAAATTGTAAGATAAAAGTCATTCTCATATCACAAAAGATATGACAACATTATTTAATTCGCATTGGACTAATCTTTATTTCATAATAGATATGAACTCAATCTAGCTACAATTTTAGATTTTATATTTTTTTCAAACATATTTGTCTTGTCTTCAATGACGAAAAGGATAAGATATATTGTTGAGAAATTCCCCCAGAATATGAGTTAATTTAACTTGATTATTTCTTAAATTTTAAAATCAATATGGTACTGAGTGTTGCTCCGAACACATATAATGTATTATTGCCCGTTATTCGTAATGGAAATGTCATGTTTTTAGCATTAAATATATAAACCATACTACATTGAATCAGGTGAAATGCACTTTTCTTTGATTTCCATACCTTTGTTTTTGCCGTATCCGGTAAAATCCCCACAGACTGGGAAGTTGTCTGGGACGACAGGGTACTTGTCTGGAGATTCGACGATCGCCATCCCCATTCCGTTTGTGTTGTGGATGTCGATGTGACAATGGAAGAACCAGGCACCGGGGTTGTCTGCCTTGAACCTGATGACGACGTAGCCATGGGTAGGGACGATAACTGTGTCTTTTTGTGCTGGACGGTCGAGGACAAGCCCAGGGATGTTGCCTCCATTCCAGGTCGTGTTAGCCCAGACGGGCTTGTTACAAAAACCTTTCGATCCAATATCACAGGAGATGTCTGGTGTTGAACCATTAAGGAATCCATTGGAGTTGTACTGGCCAAAACCCATCTTCATGACATAAAACGAATGTCCATGTAAATGTACCGGGTGTGACCAACCTTTTCCATTTCCGAGGTTGGTCAGTGTGAACTGGTAAACCTTTCCGTACTGAATTTGCTGTGTGTATGTACAAGAACAGATGTTATTGTCAGCACAGTTAGCAGGGCAGGCGGTAGTAATAGCCTCAGATTGAGAGTACAGTGGCGCGATAGGTGGCACGAATTGTCGACCATTTACAGAACCAGGGAAAAAGCCTTCCTCTCCTGGAAAAGCGAAGTTAAAGAAGAATTCCTGATTGATAGTAGAAATATCATCTGGCCTCGAATCAACATCATTTGTCCTTGCATCATTATACGTCAAACAGATTTCATCGCCGTTGGCAGGACTGAGGTATGGACAGTTGAAAATGATGCATTTGGAAGAACAGCTTAGTGATGATGGTTTTGCTGGATTGGTGTTGACCACAACATTTTCGTAGTGGATTATAGCCTCCGCTACATGGACATCGTTTGATTCCAGAGTCCTAGCTACGAGTATATAATTCTGATTGGACTGATTTGTAAATATCTTGAAATCATATCTCTCTCCAGGGTTGATAACAAAGGCGTCAACAACGATTTCCTGAATTTCGAAACCGTCCGATGCGGTAAGCGTGAGTTTAGGATGGCCAGTAACATAAACAAGAAAGGGGTAAAGGGTCGCTGCACTAATAACCCTGAAAGTGTACCACTTGTTCCTAGATACGTCGAATTGGGTCAAGGGAGCCTGGTTGTGATTGTAACTATTTATGTAGTAACGGCCTTTTCCATTCTCAAGACCAGACTGAAACAAAAATCTGCTGTACATTCCCATGTCTTTAGAAACAGTGGGTTCATACGGCAATCGTATCGATTGATAGAAGACGCCGTACAGACTGCGTTGGTATAAAGTGTCAGCATCATCGTCGTGGTTCCAGTCCTGAAGCAAGGCCACGTGTTCTTCTGATGTTGTTGTTGAAGAACGCTCCAAGATGATGAGCGCTCCATACAGTCCCATGGTCCGCTGATCGCCTATGTGTGCATGGTAGAAGCTTGTTCCATGAGGTTTAGCTTTGAATTTGTAAGTGAACACCTGGCCGTGTCCTAGAGGACATTGAGAAACAAAAGCGACGCCGTCGGAGTATGTGGTTCCTTTCTGGTGCATACCATGCCAGTGTATCGTAGTACTATCTGTGTGCATCAGGTTCCGGACATGGATGATCAAATTCTGATCCTCGTACGCCGTGATCGTTGGACCCGGGAATTGCCTATTGATAGCTATAACAAGCCGAGAGTTGTTGCCATCCGCCGTCAGGATGTAAGGCAGTTCATCACTGTTTTCTATAGGACTACTGAGCTTATCGTACTCATACAGACGACCTCCTGATGGAATCACCAAGGATTGTTTCTCTTCATACATCATCGTTAAACGGTATTCAATTGTGAGATAACACTCACAGACATCGTGACCTTTACCGCACGTCGTAGTAAGACAGGCGGAGATCTGTCCAGTTCGTGTGTTTTCCCAGTAGTTTTGACTGACAGCAAACTCAATCAGCATTATAAATAGAACACTTTTAACGAGGTCGACATAACCTGGACCCATCTGAAATAAAAGGTAATCATCTCATTTAAAATTACTGACATGATACCTGATACAGTGAATCAGCGATGTCTGCTAGCGGTCAACTTAAGTAAATATGTACAACATCACTGTCTGTAAGTTAAGTCGCATGAACAAATCAGATTTGACGAAATATTTCACTGATTGAGACGCATGTATGGCCAACAATAATTCTATTATTTCATCAAAATATATATGCTATTCGAAATAATTCAAATGGGGTTTAAATATTATAGATATCATGATATAAATTGAGGCAACTCTATACACAACACACATGCAATGCCCTTCCTTTTGGAATCTTTTTTTTTCAATTTTGATAAACAATCACTTCTTATTTAAAAGATAACATGGAAGGTATATCAAACGAATAAAGAATCTTCCAAATGTAAAACCGACAAAGATTATATAATTTAAATTACCATTTAGAATAAGACTAGCGGTTTCATAAGAAGTTAATAACGCTGAAAAATGGTTTTGTGACCACCGTGGTTATAATACGAAATGATTCGAGCACATGTACAGCAGTTTTACACCTGTATACAAAGTAAGCGGGAATGATCCGTCATTGATATAACAAATATATTGGTTTCCGTGAACATAAGCATGTTTAAACATATATATATCTAATTTAACGATTCCGGCGTTACAGAAGCAGTACAACTTTAACAACCTATGTAAGCTTACAGGTGTATATAACAAGGTAGGGATAATAATGTATTACATCATCATTAAATGTGGTGTCAAAATAAATATTAGTATATGATTTATATAAAGATATGTGTGGCTCGGCCATAGGAAAGGACATTCCTTAGATATATTTATACGTGTGTGGAATTGGTGGTGCGCGCCCTTCATAAGATTCATCAGGAGTTACTTTACCTTACACAAAACCTTAATAGGACTCACACAATTAAATCAGCCAATCAGCTGGTGTTTCTGAACCAAGTCCCCGAGGAAAATGTGTTTCTTAGGTTTGTAGCTGTTTTCCTGCGTAAATAACATGAAATGGGTACTTTCGATATACGAGAATAAAGAGTAGGGTCTTGAGGTTTGGAAAATCAAAAATATACACTCCTACAGAAAATAGATTGGCGTAGGATTCGAGGTGTAAAAAGGCAGAAATTCCCGATGTGGGGTTTCCTAAGTGTATTATAAATATCAGGGTTACTGTCTTTCGAGTACCCGTGTGCTCTTATATGCGATTAAACTTATACAATAACAACATTTATCCGATAGAAAAACTTCAAACTTTAATTTGATATCAATTTCACATTTGAACATCAAACGAGGGAATAAAGGGATGGGGTCTTTAATTATAACATAAAGTAAATTATTTAGTTGCGTGAGTCTTTTAAAAAGGAAAACCAAGGAAAGACGGTTGGGCTTGGAGAGCACGCGCGAGGGAACCGGTGGTAAAAAAAACGACCAGGTGAAGAAATGGCGAAGACTTGATCAAAGTGACAATGCTATTGTGAAAAGTGTATTGAGGCACATTGTACGTGTGCGCGATCGCGAGACGCGGCCAGAAGGATATGTGATCATGAACTGGGCACGAGTATCACACACGTACGTTGCCTATGTGCCCTTTTGTTGTTGATACCGTAGTAGATTTTATGTCATCTACTATGTCAATTGTTGTTACACATGTTTTGTTTGTATAAATTTGTTGAAACCTGCCAAAGCCTCTGTTGTCCCCGACTCGGTGAGAGCAAAGCTACCACAGAGAAGATCCCGTAAAAATATCAATTTAATTCGTCACATTTTATATGTCTGACAATTTTGGGGCTCGTCCGGGATTGATTTTATTGTTTTTGAATGACGCTTACGACTTGGTAAATGCCGAGTCGTTTATAGCAGAGGCTTATGGTTCCGTGTGTACACGTAGGAGTAAACGTGCATAACAACACATGTTGTTGAAAGGAAATACTGAAGGGTGACAGGGTGACCGTGACACATGTGTGGTCATTATAGTGTAGAACAATACTGGAGAGTAGAACCCATGTGTACTAGGTGTATCAGATTAGGTCGGGTATCATGTTTATAGTTGCTGTTATTCCAAACATGTGTGAAGGAATAGGTCAGGCACTATTGTTGGACTGTTATTCTATACAATACCTTAGTTTGGTTGCTACAAGAATTTCTACATTATCCTGTTAGGGAAATAATATCCACAGATTGTTCTAGGATCTATTAGAGAGGTCGAAACATATATTTGGGTATTTTAAGATATCACAAGATAGCTTTGTGATTATTTGTGCCACTGCTGGTTAAAACGGAGTGTGTTGAGTTGGCTGCAGTCACAAAGTGTTTCTGAAGAAAAAAAAAGTAAGGTATCTACTTTTTTTAGAATTTTGTCTCTTTCGCTATACATAGAGGAATAGTTTGAGACTATTTGAGGAAATAACTGTTAAGTTAAGATTATTTGACAGGGATCACATTGTTACTTAATTATACTATCAGAGTACACCAGATATAGCTACTACTGGATAAGTACACCAGATATAGCTACTAGTGTTTTAAGAAAAAACAGACATTGTAATATTTTGGGTTACATTGTCACTGCTACTAAACAGTGTAGCACCATAGATTTTGATTGTCCATTCATATGTGACATAAGCAACTGGGAATAGAATCATGAATTATGAAAAGTGGTTATCTTATGGGGAAAGGTAAGGCTTTCAAGACGAGCAGTTGCAAAAATGTGTAGCGACAAAAGAACAAGAGTACCTGGCGAGAGAGGAGAGAGCTCGTGAAAGATCTGAAACGAGGGATGAGGCTCCACGACAGTTCGAGATGGAGACACTTAAGATGTAGACCGAGGTGGAGATGGCCAAACTTCAGACCAACTTCCACAGAAGAATGCCGGGATAGCAGTCATTGAAACGGATGCTCCAGAGGAAGCTGGAGCAGTAGATTATGAACACCCACTCGAGCTTGAAAACGTATATGGAGTTTAGAAAGCGTTCCCATTGCAAGATCCTCGGTCAGAATGGAATGTACTCTTTCCTGTGAAATGCCAACTCTACTGGCTATATATCTGTCTGTGACTCGTCTGTCAGTCTTAAAAATATCATGAACTTTATTGACCATTTATGGGGTTACAACATTGACAGGCCTTCAAGGATGGGGGTCATCTCTGTCGGCCGCGCTTCAATTCTGCCACCCACCTTTTTTACTGAAGCATATGATGGGGCATACTTCCATAGTATCCTTAGCGACCCTTCCGTACAGTATCCCTACTCGTTTTTTTCAATTTTCCTAGCATTCATTCATTTCAACGTGGGAATTCCCCTTTAGTTGATAAAAGGAAATATGTCATGAATGATAACCTCGAAAATTTGACATTTTTCATATCCACACTGGTAGAATTACTTCTTTGCCCCATATTCGTAATTCGTATCCAGCAGACACACTTTTGCAAGGATCCAGTGCTACCCGGATTATTACCATTAACATTACTTCTTTGATCCATGTACGTATTTATTTAAGCATTAAACTGTTACCAAATGGTAGTGTACAATCGATATGAATACAATTTGGGTGACAGGTAAATAGAATGTCGCCCGTTAGCATTTTTAATGTTGTCGTGTCTAGCATTTCTTAAAATTCAGAGACGAGCTCCTGTGAGTGTGACGACATTGACAATTTGATAACTTCTTATATATATCAAGAAAAACGCTTATAATAATTTTGTGACGACTTCATTTTTTATCAATAAATTTTACTCCCATAAATTGTGTTGCTTTATTTTTTGTGGTGGTTTATGTAGATAAATGCTATCATTCGAAAGCTCTCTAGGATGAAAGTAAATGGCGGTCATTGTTTAACCTACAACACCTGGAGCTGTATTCCTCCACTGACAGAATCACTGTAAATTGTAGTATACAGTCTCATGAATACAATAGACATACAGGCAAATGCATCACAGCATGTATATATATATATATATATATAAGTAAAATAAAAAAACAACTCTCCGTTAGAGCTTTCGTCGCGTCATGGCGACTCTTCAGATTATGACAAAAGCGCTGACGGAGAGTTTTTTTTTTTTATTTTACTTTTATAATCTGTCCGTAAGGATAAAAACAATTTATTATATATATATATATATCAATGTGTTAACAAGGCAAAAATGCATTCGTCCTATTATTCCCAAAAATTGTTTTTGACTCACCATAGATGTTTTGGTGCTTTGGTCTTTGCGTCCTTAGTTAACACACTGTTCGCCTGAGCGTCGTGGAATACACACACTAGCACCGAGGAGCAAACTCCAAGCACCTATAATCACTCAGGTGGGGACATTTAGTATAAGGTAAACAAATTTATAAATAGTTTTCCACGAACGCAGGATAAGCAGGTCGAGTACATGTTCCTCCACCTATATCTCTTGTCAATACTGAATACAAAGTTACAAATTGTCAATTTATTTAATCGTAAACAAGAATATGTATATTTTTTTGTTAAGGTATGGTTCTCTATTGAGAATTCACATTTACATTAATTATATTGCATTTTACATACCATTATCCTATATATTCGTGCCAAAACTTAATTGAAACGAATCGTATTTATTAAAAGCTAGCTGAAAACGGTTAGCCGCGATTGGGGAGCACATGGTATGTAATATTTATGGGGAGCACTGATTGTAATGGCAGTGCGCATGTAAACCAATTTCTTTCTAAAGTATGATTTTTGAATGGCACAATAAATGTTGATGGCCATAAAGGTAAATGACCTGAGGGGCCGCCGAATGACCTTATCACTTACTGAGGGGTCGTTGAATGACCTTATCACTTACCGAGGGGCCGCCGAATGACCTTATCACTTACCGAGGGGTCGTTAAATGACATCATCACTTACTGAGGAGCCACCGAATGACCTTATCACTTACTGAGGGGTCACCGAATGACCTTATCACTTACTGAGGAGCCACCGAATGACCTTATCACTTACTGAGGGGTCACCGAATGACCTTATCACTTACTGAGGGGGCCACCGAATGACCTTTTCACTTAATGAGTGACCGTTGAATGAAGTTTCTAGATTATTTGTCAGATCTGCTGTCCAGCTTTTCTATTCTGTAATTATGTTGGGTTTGAGATATCCATAATGTGCATCATTTTGGTCCAGTGCCATAAGCCTTATGGTTATTTCAAAGTCATTTGACTCTCTGCCTCATAATAGATACATTGAAAACAATACTACCCCTATCAGATCCTCTGTTTTGTCTGAAGGCAATTATGCAATTTAAAGTCCTGCACCTTACAAACATTTGTAAGGAGGCTATCTCAATACGCTTTAACATTGGATTAACATTACAAAACCTTTTTGGTGTACTGTAACGCAGAATTAGCAATTAGTCAGTTTCGGTTTTAAATCTGCATTGTCTAATATATTTTTATTGATATTCTTACTCTGAAAACAATAAAAAAAAAAGACACCGCTCGAGATCAAAATCAGTATTGCAATGCCGCGATAGGAAAATTACAAAACACAAGTTAACGACTGTTGGGGTAGGCTAAATACGGAGGGACATGATAAGACGCGAGCAGATCTTCAGACTTAGAAATACTTAATTTTGTGTGTACTTTTAAAAGGTCTTTTCTGAAGTAAAAAAAGAAAAGAAAAATAATTGAAATGTGTCAAGAATGTTGCACTACGTGGAAGCTAGAATAGAGCCTTCGTCACCGCATATCAACGGACACTCATATGTATGCATAAAGACTATAGCTATTGTTAGGCCGTTAGATAATGGTAAACAAATCAAAACAAACACAGGCAACCATTTATTTCTTCTTTTCCCCCCATACGGTACCCTTGTAACATAAGTACATATATAAGCAGGTAACCCTGTATAATAGGTCTATGAGTAGGTAACTCCATAATTGAAGTCTATGAGTAGGTACCCTGTGATGTTTCTCTTCAAATTTCAACATGAAATCAAATTTTTTTGGAGTATATTTACTACAAAATTAAAGCAGTTATTGGCAAACGGCGGCTTGACGGTGTAAAGTGAATTATTTCGTTTTGTTTTTTTAGTGGTTTAAATAATTGTAATAGCGACCGTCATATGAGGACGGATGTAAATAAGCCACCTAGAGTAGTAAAGTAGAGAGCCCAGAAAGACAGATTAGTGATGGAAGGAAAAAAGGTTCAGGTCCAAAGTAATGGAATAAGGGCAGACGATATATTTTCGTCCTTTCATTGTTACCTCTGCCCTGCATGTAGGGCGTAAGTATTGTACCTGCTGCCCCCATTGCATGATCGTAAGAGGCGACTAAATTTGGGATATTATCTTTTCTGTCTTAACAACTTTCTTCCTCCTAATGTTTCCCTCGACAATGCCTCACTTTTGGCCTTAAGTTGAGCGTTCGCCGCTGTGAGGAGGGCTTTGAGTTCTTGGCCGAGACATACCAGAGTCTTTAAAATCAGTGGTTGATGCTCCTGCTTAGCGCTCAGCATATTAGGAGTGGGACGACTGGTTCGCCCATTGTCAGTATAATATGCTTCAGTGAGGTAGCATTATAAATCGGAAATGTTCCGGCCTATCACAAGGAGACTTAACACACGTATGCATATCAACCGTACATGTAGTTACAGGCGTACCCTATCCCGCTCCGGCACGAGTATAGAGTAAATTGATCTATGCGCGAGATTTTACTGATAAACATGGCGACGAATTGAAAAATATCCTCTGTTCAATAAAACAAAAATTCAAAATAATACGATGCGACCAATGATAGAAAACAAAGAAACTTAACTTATTCTTTAATTGTATCAATATGTATGCGACTTCAGTCTGTCAGAGTTGTCTGCAGAATGCAGAAATTTTAAGTCATAACCTAGATTTTGATATTATTTGATGAGGGGAAACAGAAAATGTAAATATTGAACTTTATCATATACTTCCTACTAAATACTGCATTCCCGCCCAGTGTATTACGGCTAAATTCACGTGGCCCATATCAGACCTCCTGTCGGAAAATGCATATCACGTATCGGACCGCCGGTCGGAAAATGCATATCACGATTTCCGGAACTCCTCTTTACTGTGTAAGTTCGGAACGCCTCTAGGATGTAGGACGCAGCAGACGACATTGTTTGCATTAGAGACGTGTACAGCTCAACTGTCAGCTGTCATTATGTCGACCAGACAAAGTGAGGGAGAAAGGTAATAAACTCACTTGCAGATCGCATTATGGAACTTGATTATCTAATATATAAACGGAACCAGTCCTTCGCATATAGAGAAGTACCACAGGCCAGCACAGGATTTGCGCCTTTTGAGTTACTCTATGGAAGGACGGTACGAGGACCAATGCAAGCCTTGAAAGAGATTTGGACAAAGGAGTTGGATGGTACCTCAGAAGTAAAGGCAACGTACCAACATGTGCTTGACCTGAGGAACAAACTCGAGGACACATGCAAGATTGCGAGAGATAGGTTGAATTCTGCGCAAGAGACGTACAAGCGTCATTACGACAAGAAGGCGAGAAACAGACATTTAGAAGTTGGACAGAAGCTACTTATTTTATTACTGACTGACCATAACAAGTTGCTACTACAATGGAAGGGCCCATACATAGTAGTAGAGGTAGTCAACAAGATGGACTACAAAGTGAATGTTGGTGGGAAAGAAAAAGTCTATCACATCAACATGTTAAAGCGATACATTGAGAGAAAATGCGATGTAACAGCAACCAGCGAACTAATAGACCAACTTCCACAGAAGAACGCTGGGATAGCAGTCATTGAAGCGGATGATCAAGAGGAAGCTGGAGCAATAGATTATGAACACCCACTCGAGTTTGAAAACGTATATGGAGTTTAGAAAGCTTTCCCATTGCAAGGTCCTCGGTCGGAATAGAATGTACTCTTTCCTGTGAAATGCCAACTCTACTGGCTATATATCTGTCTGTGACTCGTCTGTCAGTCATAAAAATATCATGAACTTTATTGACCATTGATGGGGTTACAACATTGACAGGCCTTCAAGGATGGGGGGGGGGGGGGGGGGGGTCATCTCTGTCGGCCTCGCTTCAATTCTGCTCACCACCTTTTTTACTGTAGCATATGATGGGGCATATTTCCATAGTATCCTTAGCGACCCTTCAGTACAGTATCCCTACGTCCTACCACTAGCTTACCGTGCCTCCAACAAATGCATGTACACGTACAGGTACCATCTTGTATCATTCTGACGCCCTACCTGTAGGACAAAAGCCAAGGTGATATTTTGACGACGGTTGACGAAATTTGGCTTTATTTGTATATTTAATTTGCTTTCGAAAATCTTTTAGAGAAAATCCTTTTGGAGGCTGTGGACATATTCGTCTTTTTCCGACTTTAAATTGCTACCTCATAGTAGCATCCAGTCGAAGATACTGTCGATGGGCTAACGAGTGGTAGCATTGACAAAATACTTAGCGTTAAACCGAAGTTTTAGCTACTTTTTGAGATAATCTGGTATATCTAGGCCAGGGGAGAGAACTTGCCGTCTTCCTAACAATATATATACTACAGAAGAATACAAAGAACGTAAAGACAAAGAAATAAATAAAACACAAGAAAGAAAAAAGAAAAATTAAAGGTCCCGGATTTTTTCAGGAGGCAGGGATCTATTTCAGCAACTTAAATGTCCCCAAAATATAAAATAAATATACTGGCTACACTATAAACAGGCACTATAGACAGCAGATCTATTTCAGCATGTTCAATGTCCGCTAAATAGAAAACAAATAAATTGACGTTGCTGTAAACAGCAGATCTATTTTAGCTTCTTCAATGTCTCCTGAATAGAAAAACATTACACTGGCTATACTGTAATCAAAATCTTTTCGACAATATCTGTGCACAACAATATCTGGCATACTTAATCAGCATTTGTTTTAAAATGTACCACGCAAGGGCGTTCTGTGCTTTATTTTTTGGTTTTGCCTTTGAGCAAGATTATTCATCTAAATTGCTCCTCCAAAATGACCCTGAAGTAGTGAAAGGCTCTGAAAATGTGTGTGCTGACTACTTAAGTAGGCAATATACTGTTTTATAAACTGGTGACAAGTAAAATTGTTTGAATAAGGACATTTATTTTTTGTTTGATAATATTGGATGTTATTGCTCATATTCATTTCCATTGATGTAGAAAAGAGAGTATTTTCTTATAATGGGGGCTGTCAAAAAATTATTAGTATATGATTTAAATATAGATATGTGTGTGACTCGGCCATAGGAAAGGACATTCCTTAGATATATTTATACGTGTGTGGAATTGATGACCAAAAATGACCCTGATTGTTCAACAAGCAGATACCACCAATAACAATCTATTTGTTAAATCTTTAACGGCACAGCAACTCTTAAACGTCAATACATTAAAAAATATGACGAGTGAACGTAGACATAAAACGAAGCAAAATAGTTAATATAAGTTTAACGCTGCACTCATATTTCTAACCAAATAAAGTAAATATCATATTTGTTCATAAAATCCGCAAAGCCTTGTCATCAGATCTTTGTATTGAAGTGAATTGTAGAGTATCGTAGAGGAGTGGAAATTTGATCTTGTATTGAAGTGTATCGTAGAGTATCGTAGAGGAGTGGAAATTTGATCTTGTATTGAAGTGTATTGTAGAGTATCGTAGAGGAGTGGAAATTACAAGTCTAATTTTAATTAGATTGTGTATTAATACAACGCAAATCGGGACTACAATATCCAGGATAATTAAGTTTAACGACTACTTATTTTGTTTTCATTATTTGTTATAAAAATATGCCATTTGCGCATTACGTTGATAATAAAATAATTAACAAATTTGTGTTGCCAAAAAGCACGCGACCATGTTCCGGCTGTTCCAACGACTGACATTATGTTGTTTACTTGCAAAGCTCTGGCATTCAATTCAAATATATCATGAATACCACACAAAAACAGTTCAATGCTTTAATAAACACGAGAGGATGACAGTTCTCAAAGGTGATCAGAGGTTGGAGTTGTTCTCAAGACTGGCTTTATTCGGGTTATTTCCAGACCTTGAGTGTTGTATCACGGAGAAGTTTTTAACTTTTACTAGCGGAGAAAAAAACAAGATTCTCGTTTTATTCAATTTTCCTAGCATTCATTCATTTCAACGTGGGAATTCCCCTTTAGTTGATAAAAGGGAAATATGTCATGAATGATAAACTCAAAAATTTGACATTTTTCATATCCACACTGGTAGAATGACTTCTTTGCCCCATATTCGTAATTCGTATCCTGCAGACAAACTTTTGCAAGGATCCAGTGCTACCCGGATTATTACTATTAATATTACTTCTTTGATCCATGTACGTATTTATTTAAGCATTAAACTGTTACCAAATGGTAGTGTACAGTCGATATGAATACAATGTGGGTGACAGATAAATAGAATGTCGCCCGTTAGTATTTTTAATGTTGTCGTGTCTAGCATTTCTGAAAAATCAGAGACGAGCTCCTGTGAGTGTGACGACATTGACAATTTGATAACTTCTTATATATCAAGAAAAACGCGTATAATAATTATGTGACGACTTCATTTTTTATAAATAAATTTTACTCCCATAAATTGTGTTGCTTTATTTTTTGTGGTGGTTTATGTAGATAAATGCTATCATTCGAAAGCTCTCTAGGATGAAAGTAAATGGCGGTCATTGTTTAACCTACAGAACACCTGGAGCTGTATTCCTCCACTGACAGAATCACTGTAAAGTGTAGTATACAGTCACATGAATACAATATGGTTTATTAAAGACATATAGGCAAATGCATCACAGCATGTATATATACATATACATATATAGCTTAGAAACACAAGTGACGAAGGAAGACAACTTTTGACTCGTGCCCTGACCGGGCCTCGAACGCACGATCTACGGCATCCAATCGCCTAGCCAGAAATATCCGCAGCATATATCGCTGCGCCACATCGGCGTTATATATATATATAAATGTGTTAACAAAGCAAAAATGCATTCGTCCTATTATTCCCAAAAATTGTTTTTGACTCACCATAGATGTTTCGGTGCTTTGGTCTTTGCGTCCTTAGTTAACACACTGTTCGCCTGAGCGTCATGGAATACACACACTAGCACCGAGGAGAAAACTCCAAGCACCGATAATCACTCAGGTGGGGACATTTAGTATAAGGTAAACAAATTTATAAATAGTTTTCCACGAACGCAGGATAAGCAGGTCGAGTACATGTTCCTCCACCTATATCTCTTGTCAATACTGAATACAAAGTTACAAATTGTCAATTTATTTAATCGTAAACAAGAATATGTATATTTTTTTTGTTAAGGTATGGTTCTCTATTGAGAATTCACATTTACATTAATTATATTGCATTTTACATACCATTATCCTATATATTCGTGCCAAAACTTAATTGAAACGAATCGTATTTATTAAAAGCTAGCTGAAAACGGTTAGCCGCGATTGGGGAGCACATGGTATGTAATATTTATGGGGAGCACTGATTGTAATGGCAGTGCGCATGTAAACCAATTTCTTTCTAAAAGTATGATTTTTGAATGGCACAATAAATGTTGATGGCCATAAAGGTAAATGACCTGAGGGGCCGCCGAATGACCTTATCACTTACTGAGGGGTCGTTGAATGACCTTATCACTTACTGAGGGGTCGTTGAATGACCTTATCACTTACCGAGGGGTCGTTGAATGACCTTATCACTTACCGAGGGGCCGCCGAATGACCTTATCACTTACCGAGGGGTCGTTAAATGACATCATCACTTACTGAGGAGCCACCGAATGACCTTATCACTTACTGAGGGGTCACCGAATGACCTTATCACTTACTGAGGGGGCCACCGAATGACCTTTTCACTTAATGAGTGACCGTTGAATGAAGTTTCTAGATTATTTGTCAGATCTGCTGTCCAGCTTTTCTATTCTGTAATTATGTTGGGTTTGAGATATCCATAATGTGCATCATTTTGGTCCAGTGCCATAAGCCTTATGGTTATTTCAAAGTCATTTGACTCTCTGCCTCATAATAGATACATTGAAAACAATACTACCCCTATCAGATCCTCTGTTTTGTCTGAAGGCAATTATGCAATTTAAAGTCCTGCACCTTACAAACATTTGTAAGGAGGCTATCTCAATACGCTTTAACATTGGATTAACATTACAAAACCTTTTTGGTGTACTGTAACGCAGAATTAGCAATTAGTCAGTTTCGGTTTTAAATCTGCATTGTCTAATATATTTTTATTGATATTCTTACTCTGAAAACAATAAAAAAAAAAGACACCGCTCGAGATCAAAATCAGTATTGCAATGCCGCGATAGGAAAATTACAAAACACAAATTAACGACTGTTGGGGTAGGCTAAATACGGAGGGACATGATAAGACGCGAGCAGATCTTCAGACTTAGAAATACTTAATTTTGTGTGTACTTTTAAAAGGTATTTTCTGAAGTAAAAAAAGAAAAGAAAAATAATTGAAATGTGTCAAGAATGTTGCACTACGTGGAAGCTAGAATAGAGCCTTCGTCACCGCATATCAACGGACACTCATATGTATGCATAAAGACTATAGCTATTGTTAGGCCGTTAGATAATGGTAAACAAATCAAAACAAACACAGGCACCCATTTATTTCTTCTTTTCCCCCCATACGGTACCCTTGTAACATAAGTACATATATAAGCAGGTAACCCTGTATAATAGGTCTATGAGTAGGTAACTCCATAATTGAAGGCTATGAGTAGGTACCCTGTGATGTTTCTCTTCAAATTGCAACATGAAATCAACTTTTAGCAGTATATTTACTACAAAATTAACGCGGTTGTTGGCAAACGGCGGCTTGACGGTGTAAAGTGAATTGTTTCGTTTTGTTTTTTAGTGGTTTAAATCATCGTAATAGCGAGCGTCATATGAGGACGGATGTCAATAAGGCACCTAGAGTAGTAAAGTAGAGAGCCCAGAAAGACAGATTAGTGAGGGAAGGAAAAAAAGGTTCAGATCCAAAGTAATGAAATAAGGGCAGACGATATATTTTCGTCTTTTCATCGTTACCTCTGCCCTGCATGTAGGGCGTAAGTATTGTACCTGCTGCCCCCATTGCATGATCGTAAGAGGCGACTAAATTTGGGATATTATCTTTTCTGTCTTAACAACTTTTTTCCTCCTAATGTTTTCCTCGACAATGCCTCACGTTTGGCCTTTAGTTGAGCGTTCGCCGCTGTGAGGAGGGCTTTGGGTTCTGTCCCCTGGCCGAGACATACCAGAGTCTTTAAAATTGGTGGCCGATGCTCCTGCTTAGCGCTCAGCATATTAGGAGTGGGACGACTGTTTCGCCCGTTGTCAGCATAATATGCTTCAGTGAGGTAGCACTATATATCGGAAATGTTCCGACCTATCACAAGGAGACTTAACACAAACATAACGCAGCCTCGAAAAACATACATACGCACTCACCATACGTATGCATATCCACCGTACATGTAGTTATAGGCGTACCCTATCCCGCTCCGGCACGAGCATATAGTAAATTGATCTATGCGCGAAATTTTCCTGGTAAACATGGCGACGAACTGAAAAATATCCTTTGTTCAATAAAACAAAAATTCAAAATAAGACGATACGACCAATGATAGAAAACAAAGAAACTTAACTTATTTTTAATTTTATTAACATGCTTGCGACTTCAGTCTGTCGGAGTTGTCTGGAGAATGTAGAAATTTTAAGTTATAACCTAGATTTTGATATTATTTGATGAGAGCAAACAGCAAATGTAAATATTGAACTTTATCATATACTTCCTACTAAATACTGCATTCCCGCCCAGTGTATTACGGCTAAATTCACGTGGCCCATATCAGACCTTCTGTCGGAAAATGCATATTGTTTACATTAGAGACGCGCACAGCTCAACTGTCAGCTGTTATTATGTCGACCAGACAAAGTGAGGGAGAAAGGTCCTAAACACACTTGCAGATCGCATAATGGAACTTGATTATTTAATATATAAACGGAACCAGTCCAGTGAAGCTACAAATGAACCGAATGACAGATTGGAGGAGGAGTTTCCTCGTACTTGTCTTGATGAGTCGGATAAGTCAACTCGTCATTTTGTAGAACAGATGAGGAACCCATATACTGTATCGGACTTGAACAAATTTTCTTCATTGTTGAAATCTAGAAATGAAGAAAGACAGATCGAAGAACTAGACTCAAAAGAACTTCAATATTTTTGTATGAATGCCCAGAAATCAAACGGGGAGGACTACAAGCCGGACACATTGAAATCCATTCAATCGAGTATTAATCGCTACCTGAAACAGAAAGGTGTTGCCATGGATATTATCGCCGACAAGGAATTCATACATTCCAGGGAAGTATTGGCGTCGACTACTGAAGGGATAGACATCATGTATGAGAAAAGCCTTCTTGGAAAAGGTAAACAAAACTGCTTAGTGTTGCAATAATACATATATCAGCAATTTAATGAGATAAATATAGTAATTTTGTGAATTGTATACTGTAATACCTAATGATCTATCTACTCGCATAATATCGTTGGGTATCGTAATTCCGTGGATATTGTTTGATTCGTAGATCAGAGTCAATCCGCGATCTTTTTCTCGTGATCTGTAAATAAACAAATCTCTGTCACCCGGACGCTTTAGAACATTCTAGAGAGTGTTTCAACGTACTGCTTTAAGAAAATGTGGTTTAAACAGGTAAGATATAACAATTTGTATAGAAATCATCGTTAGAACACCATATTTCACTATTCCCGTTTCTATAAATAGTATAGACGCTCTATTGTTGGCCACCCCTGCGTTGCACACCAATGAGAAGATGTCGTCTGCATAACTCCGCCCTCCAACTATGAATATTCAATTCCCTATGACTCAAATAAGGCCACGGCTATTGCCCCGGAAATGACCCACGGAATTACAATACTGTGATGGCGGCTGACACACTTCAAATGTGCATGATGCTTTGAACGCTGGCGTTATGCATGCCGTATCATAGGATGACGAAATATGATCGTTTTGAAGCTTAACAATAGCTAACGTAAATAAAAACACATTAAGTAAGGTAAGTGTGAGTTATGACTGTTATTTGTTTCTTTATGTTGTCCACGGAATTACGATACTCCAGGATATAATGTGTTTTTTTACGTGTGGTTAAAGGGAGATCACTTTAAATGTGTAATGCAAGGAGCAATCAGATTTATGAATGAACTTATCACCAAAATTGTTGTCATGATTATCATTCAAAATATATGTCACAGTGGTGCTTTGTATTTTTTCTAGTTATGTCGTAAATGAATGTTTATAACTCATAATTCAAGAATGACATTTCCGGAATTCTGATTAAAAAAAAAAAAACCTTTTATATTTTTCCTTTTGCTAATTTTACACCTATGTTTGTTTCGATTTCAGCAAATCCAACAGCTCTAGTTAACACCATGTATATTAACAGCACGCTACATTTTGGAATGCGGTGAAGAGAGGAACATGCTAATCTCGGATGGGGGGATGTTGAGATGAGATATAGCTCCACTGGGGAGATGTACTTGGAGTATAAAGACAGAGCCACAAAGACCAGAAATAGTGTGACTGGTGGATCAAGGCGGTACATGCCAAAAATGTATGAAGATAAAGGTATGTAATATATCACTACAACCTACTAGGTTTTCAGTTATTATGCTTCGAAGCGCATATTATCATACAATAAACACATTTTACACATCAAATTCAGCCCCAAAAATAATTATAGAATATAAAACTAGTTTTCTTTGATTTAACATTTTAATAAGTTCAAATTTGTCGGTTTCAAATAAAGTATTTAATGTCTTATATGTATTCTATCATATCAACAGGAAATGTGCAGTGTTCTGTATCCATTTACCAGGAGTATGCCTCAAGACGCCCAGCTAGTATGATGAAGGAGGATGATCATTTTTTTTGGGAATACACAAAACAGAACAAAGAGAACACGGCATGTTTCCCAGCCGGTGAGGAAAAACACTCTGGGCGGTATTGTGTGAGGAGGCAGGGATACAAGGTCAAAAAGTTAATCACAGTGCGCGGAAAACTACAATAACTTCATTAGTTCATGCAGGAGTACCACCAACACTTGTTCAACAACACTCAGGTCATAGGAACATTGCGTCTATTAATAACTATGGTACAGCATCTATTCAACAGCAAAAAAAATATGTCAGCAATATTATGCAGCTACTCAACAAATGTTTCTACAGAGAATGATGTTGATGTGTCCATGGATCCGGTAGGTTGTGTAAGATCATCACAGGAATTAGTAGAATCAATTCTGTCTAAAATTGAACAATTTGAAAATATTTCCCATGATAATCAAAAACTTACCACATAGAAAGAAATCCAGTCAGCGGGTAGCAGCATGTTCTCTGGTGCCACTATTAATGGCTATGTCATCATTAACATTCGAAACAAAAGGAAAAGGGTGTGTGTAATAGATTCTGATTCTGATTGAACATGTACAATGGGCATGTGATTGAACAGTTGTTATTCTAACAAGCAAATTAACATATTTATCTGTGTAGGCAACATTTCACTTGGTAAATCTGGTTAATATACATATGTGATGTTTATGTGATTTTGGTTAGAGTTATTCCCCTTGAGGAACGTTAGGTAAACGTCTCTTGGAATGTTCGATTGTGTTAATTTCTATTTAATTACTGATGATTAGAGCAGTTTTAACACAACCAATATTACCAGAATCTTCTATTGAATACTTTAAATAGATATGACGTTATTTCTCTGTGGTTTTTGTAAGTTATTTGTTTTGAATTAGATTAATGTGATTATTATGCAAATCATCTAAACCGTGAGTTCGGAAAGACGGTTTCCACATATAAGTAGGCTAGTACCAGCGTTTGGGGCGGACTTTCAGTATTGATGTTGATGATAAACAGAATAAAACATGGTAAAATCCATATCAGCCCTCGGTCTGATATTGGGTCTTCGGTGATATGGATTTACCATGTAATATTCTCTATATCTTGACAAATGAGATTAGATTAACATAATCCTTGATTCCTTATTAACGATGTAGATCTGTCGTGGTCGAATTGTGTCATTTATACATGTTAAAGAAATCGTTAAATCCATTTGAACTTGTATTGATAACAAATGCAGAAAGAAACTCATCTGGTCAGAATTCAATTTACTAAGGAAGCTACCGAAATGAGAATTAATGACTTTCAATCGCAAAAGTGACATTTAAAGAGTGTTTAATTCGTGCGCGATATGTATATTTGCGGTGTGTTGTTTTGGAGGCTGTGGAAATATTCGTCCTTTTTCGACTTTAAATTGCTACCTCGGAGAAGCATCCAGTCGAAGATACTGTCGGCAGGATAAGGAATCATCGCACTGACACATTACTTAGCATTAAAACGAAGTTTTAGCTACTTTTTGAGATAAGCTAGTATATCTCGGCCAGGGGACAGAACTTACCGTCTTCCCAACAATATCTATACTACAGAAGAATACAAAGAACGTAAAGACAAAGAAAGAAAGAAAGAAAACACAAGAAAGGAAACAGAAAAGATAAAGGTCCCGGAATTTTACGGAGGCAGCGATCTATTTCAGCAACGTCAATGTCCCCAAAATATAAAACAAATATACTGGCTCATCCGGTCGGACTTCAATTTACTTAGAAACTATGATACATCGCCGAAATCTGAATTGATGAGTTTCAATCGTGAATGTGACCTGCCATTGTTGAAGCCAGACGTACTTCATACGTCACACTAGGGTAAGAAATGACCGGTTTTTGAAGAACTGAGATGCGATTATTTCCTTGAATGAAGTCTGGTCAAACGTCCTCAATATCTATCTGTAATATTTAGACATTTCCGATTTTTTAGTATGTAATGATACACATGACTATCACGGAAAATGAACGAAAATGCCAGTAGTCGTCCTTCAATCCAATATGGTGACCGATCTAGGCGTCAAGGGATGTGTAAAACCTGACAACATTACCTTTTCTTCACTATTTTCACCTATAAAACAGGGTCGGGTGTACAAAACAATGTGTTGAAACATAAAGTGTCTTTCAATTGTATACGCCCGTCAAATTCGACGCGAGTAGTATGATGTTCGTCCGTCCGGCGTAAACGTTTGTTTGTCCGGTCTAGATCTAGATTTTTTGACCGATTTCTTTATAACTTAGTAGTCATTGTAATCACGATGTATTGTGGCGTTTCCCCGAAAAGAATTTTATTCGACAATTTTTGCAAAAGTTATTGACCTTTGCTTATTCCACTACTTGATTTTGATCGGAGATCTCCATTGTTTTAATGATCTCTTTCAAAGGTCGGGTTTCCATCAATGCTAATTTCGCCTTGTTTTACTCCCAGCGTCCCCTCACCGATACATTACTTCGTGCCATGGAGTAAGTTCCTTTATATTATACATTTAACCCAAATTAATCAATGATGCACTTGTCTAATTAACTACTTTACTAATGCAGATTGTCACAACACAGATAAGATATGAATATTTATTTTAACGAAATAGTAAAGTTGAACCATAACTTAATACCAATAAACTAAAACAGTAAGTATACCGGCAATAACATTTATATTTTAAGTATTGCAAATCCTTATTAATAAATGACATTTTGAATGTCTTTCATATTCAGTCCATTTAAAATTATTTAGCATATAGAAATCTTTATCACTTACCCTAACACTGTCTAAAGATCAAAACTTTAACATTTGAACAAAGTGTTGATTTTTGGCTTTGATGTGTCATCCGAATGAGTTGTTGAACGATAGTAGTCCTAGGAGACCACCCTGTTACAACCCAAACCTTCATATATACATGTGCCTTTCCTAATATATTTCAACCCGTAGCACGTGTAACAGGAACAATACGGACCCAGTTTGCTGTGTACAAACCGCAATACCTACATTATCCGTAACCCCAGGTTTATTGAGTTTGCCTGTCAGTATTGGTGACGGAAAAATCGACTCCAAGTAACAATTTATAATATCTAATAATAGTAACAAGTAGACTACATAATAACATTAACAAGTAGACTACACAATAACTTACGTCCCCCGCCTACACTAACATAATGAAACTAACCTCCTAGCCTCTGACATTCTAAGATGTATCTCGTCCCCCACTCTGCTTACTAAGACCTACTTCTATTTCCTCAGGAAGTCCTTCAAACTGCCCGCTGCAAATGAACATAGCACCCCTATATACACAACACTGACAATGCATTTGGTACACGTGGACAAAACACAACAAACTCTCTTACCTAAAACTAACATAAACTGACTCTTACCCAACAAATTATTATATAGAACACAAATACTGACATCCTCCGCTACCCACCCAACCCTCTTTGAAAAATGTAAGTAAATAATAAATAATTCATTCAGTTCCCAGATTTTAAGGCAAAGCATTTCAAAATTATAATAAGATATCTCAAAAATGGTATTTAACAATTCGTTTAATATATAAAATATAAATTATCAAAAATAGTTATAAGCTTCGGGCAACAACGTTTGCAAAAGCCAATACAAACCATATATATATAAAATCAATTCAACAAAATTCCATAGCATGAACATAAACCATATTTTCACTAGTCACAACCAGAATAAATTTTCTGAAAAATGTTCTCCACGATATGGATATATCAGTTAGTGAGGAGGATCAGTCCGACTTTATCTCGGGTCGTAATATCGGTAAGAATACTAGATTAGTTTATGATATGATGCAATATGTTGAAGATGGAATGTTACTGATGATAAATTTTGAGAAAGTATTTGACTCTGTTTCGTGGAAAATTATTGATAAAGTTTTTTAATATTTCAATTTTGGCTCTGACATTAGAAATTTGATTAAAATTCCTTATATCATTGCTAGTCTAGTCAATTAGTAAATGAAGGTGGAATGATGTGTCATCATTCCTATCAATATAAACAGAGGTTGCCGTCAAGGCGATCCGATCACCCCATATATCTTAATTCTTTCTGTGGAAATTTTGGCCATTATATTAAAAATAATAATTGAATTAAAGGAATAAATATTCTTATTTCTCAATATGCTGATGGCATCTCTCTTATATTAGATGGTTTTGAAGTATCTTTGAAAGAATCTATTGTATATTTGAATGCTTTCTCAAAAATCTATGGCCTAGAATTATACATTGACAAAACGCAGGTAATCTGGATAGGGAGCAAAGAGTATACATACTGCAGCGAGGACATCTTATTTTCTGAATTAAAATTACAATAAGAAAAGGATAAATTCTCACTTCTTGAATTGCATTGGTTGAATTCAGTGTTAATCTACATGAAATTTCAATATTTAACTATGATACGAAATTAATCAAATTGAAATCTATTATCAAAACTTGGAGCATACGATCTCTTACTCCTGTTGGGAAAATTCATGTGATAAAATCATTAATGATATCAGAATTTAATCATTTCATCAATTCCTACATAAACTAAATTCAAACCGTTTTTACTTTTTATGGGAAAGTATAACTGACAAAGTTTAAAAAAAAAAAATCATTTTTTATTTTCCATTGCATCATTCATTTCAACATTTCATTTACATCATGTCACAACAGTAAATTCCATGACATAGTATTGAAATTGATGAATTTAGATGAGGATAGATCGGACTCTTTCCCACTTTTGCTGGGTCTTTTGAGCTATATTGGTTGAAAGATTGTAGACCGAATCTAGATCTAAACTTCTATAATTCTTAATTAAGGTTTTACAAGTTTCCCAATTGGTGTTTGTATTGTCTTTGTAGAGATATGTATTTCTTAATCAAAAGAATCACTAGATTAAGACCAATTGGTTGTCTGTCATCTGTAACACCAAGTAGGAAAGAGTCAAATTTTCTTTCTAACCTTATACTATAACATTGATAAAGAGAGTTAATAAGACTTGTCCATAATGATTGGCTATGGGGACAATCCCAAATGAGATTGCATATTGTTTCACTACAAAAACTGTACTCTCCGTATTCAAGAACTTCCATTTTTAATAACATTGCATTAGTAAAAAAAATACTCTGAGTAATTCTTTATTGGAAACTTTGTAGTTTGGAGTCATATGTTTCATGAAACGGAATAACATGATGTTTTTTCCGACTCGTTTTTGCAGAAAGATATATCTAACAAGGTATGCCATCTCTCATGAGATTTAACAGGCCATTCTGCCACCTTTGAAATCATTTGTTTTAATAAAAATATCTTGATGGCTTTTCAATACTTTTTAACTTGGTTTAAGTTGTTATGTACAATATTTTCAATATTTTGTCTGTGGTCATTGACCAATCTTTTCCAGCCTCTTGGAATAGCACTAATGAGACTATTGAAGTTCATGAAATTAATGCGAGCTTGATATTTTTTCATGAATTGTTCATATGTCAAAAAATCCATTTCCATCAACAAGGTCCTTTACATAGTATATATCAGTATCACATACCTTCTTAAAAAAACAGGGCGTCTATTTATTTTAATACTTTCATTAAACCATAAAGGCTGAGAGAGAATATCCTCAGGGGGTTCTGTAAGACCAAAATTGGTTAAACTCCGTATTTTATCGCATCCATATTTTTCAATATGGTTAATGAATAGTTTTTTCCCAGTCTGAATGATTATCTTAGTCTAAACATTTTTTATTCATATTACTGTTAATGCTTTGCAATAAAAAAAAAAAATAAAAAAAAAAAAACAATAACAAAAAACAACAACATCGGGGACCTTTAAACCACCGCCTTTATAGTCTGCTATTAAAATATTTCTTTTTAATTGATCTACATTGCCATTCAAGATAAAATTAAAGAATAGCTTTTGGAAAGACTACAGTGCTTTTTCATTTGGGCTTGCAAGAACTGTCAAAACTTGCACCATGATAGGGAACGCTAATGTTTTAATAACCGTTACTTTACCAATGATTGATAAATTCCTGAGAGATCAATTAGACAAAAGATTCTCTATTGCTTTATACTTTTCAGTGAAATTGCTATCAAAAATATTTTCTTTGGATAGATCATATGAAATTCCTAGTAGCTAGAATTTACTACTGTGATTCCAATAAACTTTTGGAGTTGCTTCAATTTCCTCTCCGCAGCCTCGTTTTGTCCCAATCCATACAGCTTGAGTTTTGTCAAAGTTTGCCTTCACGTCCGAACATTTTCCAAAGATGTCATTCAAGAATAGACTTTTTTTCTAATGATTTCTTATTATCATCCTGTATTAGTGTTGAATCATCCACGTCAATACTTAAGTATTTAAGTATTGACGTATTGAAGTATTGACGTATTGAAGTATTGACTTAAGTATTTAAGTACTTTAGTATAAGTCAATACTTAATATATATTCCGAGTTACAGACCCGTGTACGATCGCTGTTCCGTCTTAAACGCAAACGCTACGGAAGTGCTACGGAAATGGTACGGTAATGCTACGGAAGTGCTACGGAAATGGTACGGTAATGCTACGGAAATGGTACGGAAATGGTACGGTAATGCTACGGAAGTGCTACGGTAATGCTACGGTAATGCTACGGAAATGCTACGGTTGACGCTCACAAATAATCGACCGTTTCTGAATAAATTATCTGGTTCTTTTAAAAGCGGATCCTAGACGAAGCGAACACGTAGAAACGACAGTGCAATGGTGTTTGATGGAGTGAATGTTGTATCGGGAAGTGGAAGAACGTTTTATCAAATTGTACTACTATAGAAAATCTCCGTATGCAAAAAACTGTGCAACTTTTAGAAACCGGAAATATTAAGGTCATATAAGGATCTTTCAAATTTAGGAAAATTTATTATTCTCGGCAACAAAAGACGATAGCATTTAATTTTAAAATAAAATCACTCTCTACACTAGCGCTGCGGTCACGTATGTGTTGTCTCTGTGTGTCCGAACTTTATTGTTGTGTTTTTATGTATTCATCTATATTTTCACTGCATTTGTACTGATAAACCGTAAGGTTTAAGAAATCAACTAATTGAATTGAAAAACTTGTATCAAAGTGTTAATTTAGGTACAGGTAAACAGATCAAGATTTCTGAACACAGATTGACCAGGCTATGAATAGACCCCCTATAGGGCTAATTGTAAAAAGGAGAAACTGACCAGGTGTGGTGATGGCTTATACACCTGAGCCCGATGACTCCTAATCAAGTGTATATCCATAGCCATCAGGTGAAGTTGATGGTGGTGGGGGGGGGGGGGGGGATTAGTACCCATGGCAACAAGTTAGGGGGACAATTAAGTCAAGTACATGTACATGTCTGGCAAGTCTATATATAACAATCACTGGTACATATTACTGGTGTGTATGCATTGACGATTTGTTTAAAAGTCTGATGTCGGATCAGATGAAACTCTGGCAGGGGAGGGATAAAAACTAAAAATAAGACATCAATAATTATATACTTAAGAATATACAATGTACATGTGTAATCAGATACGTGTATATCACATGTCTGCAATGGAGCGGACTCTGTGTGTTTACGTGATAATGGATAACACTCTGAAAATCTTTATTAATGGACTTGTGTTGTGATCTAACCTTCAGTTGAGTGACAATCAGTTAACCTTTGCACCCAAGGAGAAGTGAGGAGTGCACGATAATTAGTTCACAACTGTTTTTTGTTTTTTAACTTATTGTCACAAAGGACATAACCAGGTAATACATTGTTTCAATATATAAAGACTTCAGTGTAGAGTGAAGAATCTACCTTTGAAATTAATTTTGATGTTGTTTGCGATCATTTTAATCATTTACATCATGCTTCTATTACAACACATCTGTTTGTGTCAGAGGCCTAATAATGGCTGACTCAGGTGTACATGTACTTCATGTAAATATTTTGTCGGACAAAATATTAATATTTTAAACTTTTATTGAATGTTAATTCAATAAAGTTTTGGCTTTTACATTGTTATTCGAAACTTGAAAGTGTCTTTTACAGTACATGTCATCTATCTGATTTATACATTGTACAAAAAAATGTATGTTCTGTCGACAGATCTTAAGACATGTACAAATAAATGTACATGTCCAGACTACATGTACATTAAATTGAAGCCAAACATCTAGGAAAGGCCTGTTGCCAATGGCCAACTGGGCGCAATATGCAACCCAACAGCCTTGAGGACATGCATCCTATCACACCTTACCTGTAAGATGCTTTTCAGTCTAGCTCTTTTGTGTCTGGCACATGGTATACCTGGCCAGGTGACCTATCCTCAATTAACCCCCCGGGGTCCAATTAAGGCTCATTCTCACTGAGCCAACATATGGAAATTTACCTGTATTATCAGGCCAACATGTCAAATTTTACACCTGAGTGAGTTTAAACTATAGCAGTAGCCTGTTCTTACTTTCATGAGAGAAAATATAAAAATGTCAAGTTGAATATGACTTATAAAATGATGACTCAAATGATTCACCCTCTCTTTTACATTTTTTTTTCAAAACTTTCCTTTTTGCCGATGATGGTAAATTTTGTAAAGCAGCACGTGATATTTAAGACTCCTATCCGATATTGACAGAGTCTACGAATGGTGTTAAACTTTAAAATGTACGTTAAAAGATATACAACTGAGTATCCCGACAGCTTGGGTGAGGAATCTCTAAAGAAAGAAACACATGCTAAAGACTTGGGTGTATGGATCACTCCGAATCTTAACTTTTTATTTCATGTTAGATAAGTGGTTGGTAAGGTCATGCCAATCTACATATTTGGATTTTCAAAATGTTATTCGCTCTCTGTACACTAGTGCAGTCAGTTAGATTACTGCTCTGAAATATGGTCACCATATCAAGCAACACTCGTACACCAGATTGAAGTTGTACAGGTTCTTTTTTTTTTATTTTTATTTTTTTTTTATTTCTATGTTTTAAATCAAAATTAACCGATAATAGTCTATATTAAATGTAAATTTGTACACAATTCAACTTATCTAGTCTGGTATGAAGACATTAATATATATACTTTTATTCAAATCTGTACATGGCCTGCTTGATCGAACTTTTACAGGATAAATTAACTTTTTAGTTCCACATCTTTTTTTGACTAGGTCGAGTAGCTAGCTCAACCTTGCTTTATCCCTGTAAATGCTGGATTATTGTAAGAAATTGTAAATTTCTTAAAAGAGTCCTAATTAATTTTAACTACTTTCGTCATGTTTCCGACAGTTTTTTAACGTTTCACTTGAGAGATTTATGTCGGACGAAGATTTGTTTTCAGAATTAGGTCTCTTTTTTACTGTTCATAACAAGACTTACTTGATTGTCTGGATGATTTCTATTTAGGACATCAGTTCTATTTCACATGTGTATGCACTATATATACCGTATTTGCTCTTACTATGTAATTAATTTACTCTTGTTATACTTTATCAGAGACATATATATATATATCACGCATGTAATATATACGTCTCTGATTTTATCAATTTGTTATCAATTCTGTGATTAGACCTTTGGGTTTTAAAATTGAAATAAATAATGAAGAACTCCATAGATCACGATGGCATTCTCATTAAAGTTGGACGTTTTATGAATCAGTCTATAGCCTTACCTGTAGGCTATAATTATCTCTTATTGTTCTACCTTTCCCACCTATATCACTTGGTCCACAAAATACCTTACCTTTAGTTTACCTGTATACCACATGCTGTGTTGTTTGTATCATTGCTGACAATTAAGTCTAACTACCCTAGTTTACCTGTGTGATACTGTCTGGACCATTTGTACCCTATACATGTAGCCTGACCAGTGCATATTATATGTAACTGTTTTAAAGGTTAGACCATAGCACAGTAAAGGTAATATTGTTTATTTAACACGATCTTCATCTTGGTTTCCATCGTAATGCGTCGACTACTACTAGGATCCGCCATTTTTTTTATTACACTAAGATCGATGGACCATGTGACTTGACTTGTTTTTTGTGAGTGTTATTTTTTCTATACAAAGATACAGACAGATTTATAGCCGTATCTATGTAATTCTCACCTCCTCATAAAATTATTTGCTGTCGCTACATTTCTTTTTTGACGTTCGGTAAGTATATTTAACTAAATTTCGTTTCGATAAAAAATACATTCCGCAAAATTTTCTACCGAACGGTTATGAGACGGTCTGTGAGTGAAAATCGGCAAACGGTACGGAAATGGTACGGAAATACTACGGTAATGCTACGGGAGTGCTACGGAAATGCTACGGTTATGCTACGGTAATGCTACGAAAATGGTACGGTAATGCTACGGAAACGCTACGCTTAAATCGGAACTGCGAACGTACATGGGTCTGTATTTTCGATGAAACTTTTAACATCAGGATCAAACATTATAGCTGCTGATAGTAGTTCAAGACAAATAATAAATAGATATGGAGACAAAGGGTCATCTTTGTCGTACACCTCGGGTAACATCAAAAAAAGTAGAAAGATGTCCATTGTTTTCAACAGTTGTTGATATGTTGGAGTACACAATCTTGAAGTTATTAAGAATATCATTACTGAACCCAAAAATTGTAGACTCTTTTCAATGAATGGCCATCTAAGGGAATCAAATTCCTTTTCAAAGTCTAACATTAACAGAATAGCAGGTACACTATTTTTTCAGATTTGAATATAACAGCATTGATAATCCTTGAACATTCTCCTATATAACGACCCTTGACAAAACCGGATTGACTTCCACTAATTTTATCCACTAAAGTGGGTTTTATTCTGTTGGCAAATTGATGATGCTGCTATCCTATAGTCTACATTTAAAAGTGTAAATGGTCTCCAATTTTTAAGGTATAATTTTGATTTCCAAGATTTAGGTATACATTTCATTATTCCTTGACGTTGGCTTATTGACATTGATTGATCCTGAAAGATTGGTTGATAGATTTAATAAAGAATGTTTGTAAGTCAGACAAAAAAAAAAAAAAAAAAAAAATTTATAAAACTCTGTTGTAAAGCCATCAAGGCCTGGGGATTTCCCATTGCTCATATTTTCAAAGCTTGCAGACATTCCTCTACCATGAGTGGACCATTCATTGAATTACTTTATAACTGACAAAGTTAAGAGAGATTCTGTTACTCAGAATTATTTTGATTGGGGACTAAATTTGTAGATGTAAGGGTATTTATTGATTCTTTAAATCTTTGATGGATAAGAAGAATGTATTAAAAAAACGACTAATTGGCAAGTAATTCTCCCTTTGATAGAGTATGTATACAAGAATATCGAAGTAGTTGTAAAATGTTTTTTGGAAGTTGTTTTTACAGTTTGGATAGTGAATAACGAAAAGGTAAGGGAAGAAATATTTAGAAAACATATTTGGAAAACTCCTATATGTTGATAAAAAAAGTTTATTTTATAAGGACTATAGTGAATGACCCATTGAAATATTTTGCCTCTTGCACTTTGATATATTTCAAGAATTTAGCCAGATCTATGGGTTAAATTTTTTTTTCGTCAATTCCATGGTCTAGTATGCGCTGTTAAATCCTATTTTACCAAATACAATTTTGATATTCGCCAACCATCTCTTCCAAGTATCCCATATGATATTGAAAATTCGTAAATGAAAGGAAGGGAACCAGGCATTTATGTAATATTATGGTTAAGAAATGTACAATTCCAACAGGTAGAAAAAGATGGAAAGAAACATAAGAATTAAATGTTTTAAATTGGAGAAAGTTTATCAAATTTATTTTTTAGCCAATAGAAATACCTAATTACAATGGTTTCAGTACAGAAAAGTACAACATATTATCTTTACTACAAATTTCTTCATGTTCAAAATAGGACTATCAAATAATCCACACTGTTCATTTTGTAATTTAGAGAGAGAAACTATAGTTAATATTTTGTGAGAATGCCCAGAAGTCCAAAAGTTTTTAGAAAGTGTTAAATTTCTTTAAGAGGCTCTATTCATTCCTTTTTTTTCAATAAAATGAATATACTTTTGGGGCTGTCAAATTGCTGGTAACAGTCTTGAAGAGAAGATTTTAGTTACATGTATCATAAACTTGTGTATATAACCAGATGTCAACAAAGAATGTTAAGTTTAAATGCCCTTATTTATTATATTAACGAATGTCATGCTTTGCAGAAATTGGTTGCAACCAGTGAAGGAGATCACGGAAAATTAAGCTTTGATAATGATAATTAATTTTTTTGGTCTTTTATTTTAACTACAATTGCGATATGTTCATATCTAACGACGATCAATCTCTTCATCCTGATGTTATGCTCTTTATTTTCTTTACAAATGTATCTATGTATGCTACAACATCGCTAACTTTGTCTGTCTGTCTGTCTGTCTGTCTGTCTGCCTCTCGTCCTTTGTGTGAATATTGATGATGATGATGATGATGATGATGATGATGATGATGGTGTTGGTGGTGGTGGGGTGATGATGATAATGATGATGATGATGATGATGATGATGGTGGTGGTGGTGGTGGGGTGATGATGATAATGATGATGATGATGATGATGATGATCTGCGGGCTATTTCAAAATAGGAATGACAGTTAATAAGATTCGTTTTCACTTTTTAATTTCTAATCATGTGATACCAAAAGGTATACAATTTGTTTCATTTCACACAAGTAGTTTGATTTATATATGTTTGCGATTAGTTATACAAAACTATAAAAAAATGATTTACATTTAAATATAAAATGATAGTAAATTACCTACGTATTACATCATCAAAAAATATATGCAATCTATGGCATTGATTTGTTGTTTTTATTTTTATGCAGCAAATCCGTCGCTCGGCTTGAATCGGTTGTTGTACGTCACGACTGCGCATGTCCCAAACGAAATGCAATCAACGTCGCTCCCGTGTGTAGTCCCTGTTAGTAAACCCTGATCCAATAAACCGTGGTGTTGTGTCGTTCATTCAATATGATTGATGATGCATGTATTTATGTTATTGAAGACAGTGTTGATTATTCGATTGTATTCATTTTTTATGAAAATTATATCATATTTTCAATTGTAGGACTTTTGTTAATAATTATGAACGTATATGACTTTCTCTCTCTAGATTGTCGTGTACATGTTACACACTAAACTGGTTTGTGATTGCAGATACGGCCATCCAAACCAGGATCCAGTTGACATTCCGGGTAGGATCTGAAAATAAATGACGGAAAATAATATACATCGAATGAATAATGGACCATTAACACTGTTCAACGAACACAGGACAATGAACGATGGAAAATAAACACTGGACAATGAACACTGGACCAGGACAATTAGACAATAAGCAACGGCCAATGAACATCGGGCAATGAACACTGGGCAATGAACACTGGGCAATGAACACCGGATGGCAATACTGTGAAGTATGTATCATTTGGAGGGTGGTAATACATGTAGTGTAAAATATGTATCGTTTGGAGGATGGTAATAGTGTAAAGTATGTATCGTTTGGAGGGTGGAAATGGTGTAAAGTATGTAACTTTTGGAGGGTAGTAATAGTGTAAAGTATGTATCGTTTGGAGGGTGGTAATAGTGTAAAGTATGTATCATTTGGAGGGTGGTAAAGGTGTAAAGTATGTGTCATTTGGAGGGTGGTAATAGTGTAAAGAATGTATCATTTAGAGGGTTGTAATAGTCTAAAAGTATGTATCATTTCGAGGGTGGTAATAGTGTAAAGTATGTAACTGTGGGAGGGTGGTAATGGTGTAAAGTATGTATCATTTGGAGGGTGGTAATAGTGTAAAGTATGTATCGTTTGGAGGGTGGTAATAGTGTTAAATATGTAACTATTTGAGGGTGGTAATGGTGTAAAGAATGTATCATATTGAGGGTGATAATAGTGTAAAGCATGTATCATTTTGAGGGTGGTAATTGTGTGAAGTATGTAATATTTAGTATTGCATAACATGTACAACATTATCTTGCTTTCAATCATAATTTCTTTTTGTTAGCGATGTAGCACTGTAATTCATTTTTGCTTTGGATAAGATAACAACCGGGCTGTTATTTTCCCTTCATACCAAAGTGATACAAGTCATTCGCACTATAAACAAGTGAAATACATTCGAAGCGATAACATAAAACCCGAAAAACAGATTTGTGATAAGGAAGTAAAACTATACACACCGGTTCCTGATTCCGTGGGTAGCGGATTTCCATCTGTTCGAAATACTCCACAAGTAGGGAAATTCTTTGGTATGGCGGGATACATATTCGGCGACTCGACGATCACCATCCCCATTCCGTTCGTGTTGTGGAGGTCGATGTGACAATGGAAGAACCAGGCCCCTGGGTTGTCTGCCTTGAATCTGATGACGACGTAGCCATCAGTAGGGACGATGATGGTGTCTTTCTGTGCTGTATTGTTGAGGATAAGCCCAGGGATGTTGCCTCCATTCCAGGACGTGTTAGCCCACACGGGATCGTTACAGAAGCCTTTAGATCCTTGAGCACACGATATGTCTGGCGTTGAACCAATAAGGTGTCCGCTGGAATTGTACTGGCCGAAACCCATCTTCATGACATAAAACGAATGTCCATGTAAATGTACCGGGTGTGACCAACCTTTTCCGTTCCCGAGGTTGGTCAGTGTGAACTGGTAAACCTTTCCGTATAGAATTTGCTGTGTGTATGTACAGGAACAGAGGTTATTGTCAGCACAGTTAGCAGGGCAGGCAGTTGTAAGGTTACCAGGTTGTGAGTACAGTGGTGCGATAGGCGGTACGAATTGGCGCCCATTCACTGATGCAGGAGTATCGCCTGCCTCTCCTGGAAAAGCAAAGTTAAAGAAGTATTCCTGATCGATAGTAGCAACCTCGTCTGGTTTCGAATTGAAATCGTTTGTCCGTGCATCATTATACGTCAAACAGTCCTCGTCACCATTGACAGGACTAAGGTATGGACAGTTGAAAATCTTACATTTGTTATTCATGGAGCAGTTGAGAGATAAAGGTTTGCCTGGATTGACGTTAACGGTTGCGCTTCGATAGTGAATTATAGCCTCCGCTACATGGAATTGGTCTTTTTCCAGTGTCTTAGCTACAAGCATGTAATTTCCATTGGACTGATTCGTAAATATCTTGAAATCATATCTCTCTCCAGGGTTGATAATGAAGGCGTCCACAACGATTTCCTGAATTGCGAAACCGTCCGATGCGGTAAGCGTGAGTTTAGGATGGCCAGTAACATAAACAAGAAAGGGGTAAAGGGTCGCTGCACTGATAACCCTGAAAGTGTACCACTTGTTCCTAATGACGTCATATTGGGTCAAGGGAGCCTGGTTGTGATTGTAACTATTTATGTAGTAACGGCCTTTTCCATTCACAAGACCAGAGTGAAACAAAAATCTGCTGTACATTCCCCCATCTTTAGAAGCTGTAGGCTCGTACCGAGCTCGTCTCGATTGATAGAAGACGCCGTACAGCATACGTTGGTATAAAGAGGCAGCATCATCGTCATGGTTCCAGTCCTGAAGCATCGTCACGTGTTCTGATTTAGTTGCCGAAGGAAGCTCCTGTTTGGGATAGATGATGAGCGCCCCATACAGTCCCATTGTCCGCTGATCTGCAATATGTGCGTGGTAGAAGCTTGTCCCATGAGGTTTTGCTTTGAATTTGTACGTGAATTCCTGACCGTGTCCTAGCGGACATTGAGAAACAAAGGCGACACCGTCGGAGTATGGAGTCCCTTTTTGTTGCATACCATGCCAGTGTATCGTAGTACTATCTGTGTGCATCAGGTTCCGGACATGGATGATCAAAGTCTGATCCTCGTACGCCGTGATCTGTGGGCCCGGAAATCGTCGATTTACAGCTATAACAAGTCGAGAGTTGTTGCCATCCGCCGTCAAGATAAAGGGCAATTCATCTGTGTTTTCTATGGGCGTGTTGGTTTTATCGTACTCAAACAGAAGACCCCGTAATGGAATCACCAAGGATTGTTCTTCTTCATGCATCATAGTTAAACGGTGTTCAATTGTGAGATAACACTCACAGACATCGTGACCTTGTCGGCATGTCGTAGTCAGACAGGCGGGGATCTTCCCAGTTCGTGTGTCTTCCCAGTAGTTTTGGTTCTGACTGACAGCAAGTTCGGCCAGTATTACGAATAGAACCACCGTCCTAGCGAGGTAAAGACATCTTTCTGACTCCATCTGAAAAGCATATAACATGGTCAGTTGATTTCTAAATTTGAAATCACATTTGCACGATACATGTTATATCAATAATTCATAATATAATTGAAAAATATGTACAACTTTCTTCTTCAGCCCTTCACACTGTATCACATAAAAGATTATCTAAAAATCGTAGTGTGTACTTTCGTTCAACGCTTATCATTTTTAAAGGGGGACGGCTGTTTCGCATGTTGTCAATAATTACACATACATTAATGCGAATTGTACATATATTACATATATTAAACACAGTATAACTGCGGGTATTTCTGGCTAGGCGATTAGATACCGTTGATTGTGAGTTCGAAGCCCGGTCAGGGTACGAGTCATACAGTTGTCTTTCTTCGGCATTTGTTTTACTATGTCATATATCTAATTATATTTGCATTCTCTGTTGCATTTGCCTATATGTCGTTAGTAAACCTAATTGTATTCATGAGACTTTATACTGCAATTTACAGTTATTCTGTCTGTTTAGGAATACAGCTCAAAGTAACGGGCGACATTCTATTTATCTGTCACCCAAATTGTATTCATATCGACTGTATACTACAATTTGGTAACAGTTCAATGCTAAAATACTAGCGGAAAAAAAGAAAACGAAACTCCAGTTCAGTTTTTCTAATATAACTTTAGACGAGTGGTGTAAACTCAATTAAATTTCACACTGAGCTACCTCTGCATTGTGAAAATGTTCTTCAGTTTAATTTCAGTCGACCGTGACCACGCTCGATGCTATCAGCATATTTTTTTCAAGAAAACGTGCATCTGGGGTACAATTACACAATATTTGCTGGCTATGTATTAAAAATCAACATTGATTACATATCGGTTACAGAACATCTCTTTTCGAGGCGATTGTAGAATGAAATGTCGCAATGAGTGAAGTCAAAAAATTATGTAAAAGAATAACTATCGAAAATAAACTTTTTTTTCTCGCTAACACAAGGTATCATATGCACTGTGCCTTTGATCGGACGATTAAACTTTTGAATTCCATGTCGTAGTTGTACAAATGTACTGTGTTGAATATATGTAATATGTGTACAGTTTACATCTTGGGGTTATTTTGATACCCATTTATAAAATTCCATTTCCAAGTATTTTGTTTTTGGCCATCATTCGCCATTTACGTGTAAGTTTAGGACAAATTAAAAGATATTAGTAGTGAAGAAATATTATCTTTGTTCTTTGTTCAGAGTGTCTTCTATCTGATAAATATGTCAAGGTATCGGGCCGACAATCACTTTTTTTAAGAACGTAGATATGGCGCAGTAGCATAAGTTGCGGGTATTTCTGACTAGGCGATTCGGTGCCGTAGATTATAAATTCGAGGCTCATCGATATGGAAGATAAACTAAAAATTGGGAGTATTTCTTCCGAATGGGAAATTATACTTCTAGACAGTGTCGGGCCAGTTTATCCAGCACATGCACAGATGAGGAATCAGATGTTGAAACGGGTAATGAGATGAGGTAGACAACAGAGACGTAGGCCTGACATTAATGAACTCATCTATAAAATATAATATAAATTACCTCATTTGGATGAATTGAGAAAGGATGTCAGAAGAATCGATCATTGAGATGAATGCGAGTTCTATTCACGAGAGCGACCATTTGAAGCAAATGCATCTAATTAAAACGGTTAATTGTCCTATTTGTCAATATAATGATGTAATAACCAAATGTAATAGCTGTATTAATTCAAAATCTTCAAAGCTTTTTGTAGCTATTTTGAATTATAAACAACAGAGACAATCAAATAATGTAGCATAATATATTGCATGCATTGATAACCTATATGTATAAAACACAACTATATTATTATATTGTACATGATATAAAAATGATAATGATATAAAAATAGACTCCGGCCAAATTATACAGTCCCAAGATAGTCCGGTTTAGAGTCCACTGAATCTCTATTTAAATCAGGGATATATCTGATCATAAAATTAATGTATTTTGATAGAGATACATGTATGTATATAGATAAACCTATCTGTATCTAAATAGAGATAGGTGTACTTAAATATCTAAATCAAATTGGCAAAAACTCAAATGGCTGGACATAGACTTGTATATTTTATTGAATTTGTATGGAAAGGTGCTCGTCCGAAATTATCATTTTAGGACAGATATCTTATAGTCTGTCCGTAATTATATTATAGGGCAGATATCTTATAGCCTCTCCGTAATTAGTATTGTAGGGCAGATATCTTATAGTCTGTCCGTAATCAGTAGTTTAGGACAGATATCTTATAGTCTGTCCGTAATTAGTATTATAGGACAGATATCTTATAGTCTGTCCGTAATTACTATTGTAGGACAGATATCTTATAGTCTGTCCGTAATTAGTATTTTAGGACAGATATCTTATAGCCTGTCCGTAATTAGTATTGTAGGGCAGATATCTTAAAGCCTGTCCGTAATTAGTATTATAGGACAGATATCTTATAGTCTGTCCGTAATTAGTATTGTAGGACAGATATCATATAGCCTGTCTGTAATTAGTATTGTAGGGCAGATATCTTATCGCCTGTCCGTAATTAGTATTATAGGACAGATATCTAATAGCCTGTCTGTAATTAGTATGGTAGGGCAGATATCTTATAGCCTGTCCGTAATCAGTATTTTAGGACAGATATCTTATAGTCTGTCCGTAATTAGTAGTATAGGACAGATATCTTATAGTCTTTCCGTAATTAGTATTGTAGGGCAGATATCTTATAGTCTGTACGTAATTAGTATTATAGGACAGATATCTTATAGTCTGTCTGTAATCAGTATTTTAGGACAGACATTTTATAGCCTGTCCGTAATTACTATTGTAGGGCAGATATCTTAAACTCAATCTGTAATTAGTGTTTTAGGACAGATGTTCAGAAAAATTATAGAAAAGCTTTATATAGAAAGATACAAAACGATACATATGTATACAATAATAAGCTGATGTATGTAAGGTAATCAAGTCTTTAAGTGCCATCTAAATAGCAAATCCAATGATATCAATGATGTTTAATAAGCCTATAAACCCCTATTATGGGGCAATTTAACATAAGTAACTTGATCAACTTTTAGTTTATATCATGGCTTACCTGGTCATTTTGTTGATATGTCTTAAGCTGCATGTAAATGCATGTTTCAGCAGACCATAATTTGCTCATTTGTATAACATATATTGCACAAAATGACCATGCCATTTTGTTCACAAGTGTCTATAGCACACAATAGCTGGTTTGACCAGATTTTACTTAACACATATGAACATTGTTTGTATTTTGACATTGAAATGCAAATGGCGACTGTGAATAATATCATACAAATATGGCATATAATGAGGCATTCAGCCATCAAAATGCTCTTATTAAAGCATCATTTGATTATAACCAGTGTGCTATAGACATACATGTAACAGCAGGATCATCTTTCAGGTTTTATTATCTGTGTGAATTATTCCCTGCTATATCTCACCACAAAACAATTCTACAGAAGAAACTGTTAGCATATAAAACAAATGCATGATAATTTTAAGAAACTGCATGTCCAAACAAACATTTTGGTATATTGCATGACCAGTTTTGTGCAAATCTGTAGATATTTATCCGTTTTTAAAATTAAACATCATTCTCCTATATAGATGACACTTAAACATCTGGTGCAAAACTTAGGAAGAGTTGATTCTTCATTTTATAACTCAGAAGTGACTGTTTTACACACAAAATTAGTCAGCCTTTCATAAAATGCGGAAAGGATACAACTTTTCTCTATTACAATGTATATGAAAATATATATCTCTTAAATCTATTTATAGCTTCCATATCAACGACAGAGTTAAAACAACAACATTTAATAATAAATGTGAAAAGTTACTTACCTCAGAAGGGTTCGGTTTAGCCGTTAAAGCTGAATATAATTATATTAATGCATATATCTGTAGAATACCTTGGAGGCAAGTACACAGGTCTAAACTAAACATGCAATGTTCAGTCACAAGCACAATAACTAAAAAAAAAAGAGAAAAAAAGACGAATAAATAAACTTATGATGCAGATAAGCGTGAACCTCATAGTGATAACCGACAAGGAAGTTTTCTTATCAGGAGCACATGCAGAGCATCAAGATTATTCCGCAAACGTTGCAACATTTGTGAATTTTCTATCCCTTCCAAGAATACTTTAAAACTGTCGCCAGCTTCAGAATATCTTACCTGTGGTATGTGGACAAGGGAAATGGATGGATTAACCGCCAGTCATTGCATTATATAAATAGAACGACTAAATAAACAAACAAATCAGAACAACTCCCTTATGCCTGCTGACGTAGTAAATGAGGTAAGATATCCACAATGCTGTATGGGAAAAGTACCTGCAGTTATTCCATAGATGGATTTCATCAACTCTCACGCTGTAGTCAACAATGGCGACAAAGGGAGAGAGAAACACATCTATGTCGTAGTTCTCGATGTCATCGTGAATATTCAGACAGAATGTCGGATATAAACGCCTGCAATTGAATATAATACCACAATAAGTTGCTGCAAATCGGGGAAGAAATGACCATTCGGCCCGTCTAGTCGTGACTGCCCAGTAGAGCGCCCGTCTTGGAGAGGAGCGACGTTCCGAACGACAGCGGCGACAGGAGCGACGTTCCGAACGACAGTGGCGACAGGAGCCTCCCAAAACACACATACGCACCCACCACACGCATGCATGTCGCACGCACGGGAGGCCGTGCTTAAATGACCTTAGCTGTTAATAGGACGTTAAACAAAATAAAACAAACCAATCTTCCAAGACGACGACATGGAGGTGCAGCGAACAAGAAGATATGGTGCAGGGTGACCCTCGGTATATCAGGAAGATGTTGGCACTCCCATTCCTGTCAGCGAACCAAATCGAGTCTGCTTCCCACAGATGTCCGCCCTTGTTTAGACCCCAGAACTGAGTAAACATAGTTTTTTTTTTATTTAATGAATATAATATTGAGAAACAATTACTAATCCAACATTTACACATTTATTCCTACTATGTTCATTTGTAAATATCTGCCATACTATTTTTTTGTTTGGCTTTTCAGGATGGCACCGCTGAATGAACGGGAAGGCCGGGATAGTCAATATCTCCTTCTACCTCTTCATTCTGTTAAGATCTATATGGACGAAAGCATGTTTTGGCTCTTAACCCGTAACCAGATCTTAGTAGTGTATACTGATGATATGTATTTCAGTCAGATTGTACACAAGTGCAGTTTTAGCGATGGAATGAACGAAAAATATAAATATATAAAAAAAATATTGCCCCTCACAAGTCGTCCGTCCGTATGTCTGTCTCCCTCTCTGCCCCTGTCCTTACGCGGTGCGATCCTATTCAGTTTTTTAGTAACTTAATGTTACATAATGCGATATGTTTATCGGCTACCGACATACTCACCTGACTTGTTTACTTTTGTCCACAAAGCCTAATATCCTGTTTGTTAAGATAAATATCCCAGATATAGAATATGATTTGAGTGACACAACCTTGACACTTTTTTTTTATCTAAAACAGGACAAGAGTACATTTCGATAAAGGGTCTGACTGCCAATCTTCGATGTCGTTTACCTCACAAGTTGTCCGAACGTCGGTCCGTCCGTCTGTCTAGCTGACTGTCTTTTTGTCTGATTTTTGTGGTCTAGACTTCTACACGTACGACTATTAGCATCATTGTTATGTCATGGTAAGGCCAGTCTGTTGCATAATGCTGTGTTAAACATAATGTTGTGTTAAACATAATGCTGTGTTAAACATGCTATTGTGTAAAACATAATGCTGTGTTAAACATAATGTTGTGTTAAACATAATGTTGTGTTAAACATAATGCTGTGTTAAACATAATGTTGTGTTAAACATAATGCTGTGTTAAACATAATGCTGTGTTAAACATAATGTTGTGTTAAACATAATGCTGTGTTAAACATAATGCTGTGTTAAACATGCTATTGTGTTAAACATAATGCTGTGTTAAACATAATGCTGTGTTAAACATAATGCTGTGTTAAACATAATGTTGTGTTAAAATCATAGCTCGGCATAGATAGCTAAAATGTTTACGTAGATATTAACATGAGACGTATACTAAATACATTTACCTGAAACTACCAGAAACCATGCTCAATACATTTACCTTTGTATTTACCCGAAACTACCAGAAACTATACTTAATACATTTACGTACGTATTTACCCGAAACTACCAGAAACCATGCTCAATACATTTACGTACGTATTTACCCGAAACTACCAGAAACCATGCTCAATACATTTACCCTTGTATTTACCCGAAACTACCACAAACTATGCTCAATACATATACCTTTGTTTTTACCTGAAACTACCAGAAACTATGCTCAATACATTTACCTTTGTTTTTACCCGAAACTACCAGAAACCGTGCTAAATACATTTACCTTTGTATTTACCCGAAACTACCAGAAACCGTGCTCAATACATTTACCTTTGTATTTACCCGAAACTACCAGAAACTATGCTCAATACATTTACCTTTGTATTTACCCGAAACTAACAGAAACCATGCTCAATACATTTACCTTTGTATTTTCCCGAAACTAACAGAAACCGTGCTCAATACATTTACCTTTGTATTTACCCGAAGCTACCCGAAACTATGCTCAATACATTTACCTTTGTTTTTACCCGAAACTACCAGAAACTATGCTCAATACATTTACCTATGTTTTTACCCGAAACTACCAGAAACTATGCTCAATACATTTATCTTTGTATTTACCCGAAACTACCAGAAACTATGCTCAATACATTCACCTATGTTTTTATCCGAAACTACCAGAAACCATGCTCAATACATTTACCTTTGTATTTACCCGAATTACCTGAAACTATACTTAATACATTTACCTTTGTATTTACCCGAAACTACCACAAACTATGCTCAATACATTTACCTTTGTTTTTAGCTGAAACTACCAGAAACTATGCTCAATACATTTACCTTTGTTTTTACCCGAAAATACAAGAAACCGTGCTCAATACATTTACCTTTGTATTTACCCGAAACTACCAGAAACCATGCTCAATACATTTACCTTTGTATTTACCCGAAACTTCCAGAAACTATGCTCAATACATTTACCTTTGTATTTTCCCGGAACTACCAGAAACCATGCTCAATTTATTTACCTTTGTATTTACCCGAAACTACCAGAAACTATGCTCAATACATTTACCTTTGTTTTTACCCGAAACTACCAGAAACTATGCTCAATACATTTACCTATGTTTTTACCCGAAACTACCAGAAACCATGCTCAATACATTTACCTTTGTATTTACCCGAATTACCTGAAACTATACTTAATACATTTACGTACGTATTCACACCAAATTACCAGAAACCATGCTCAATACATTTACCTTTGTATTTACCCGAAACTACCAGAAACCATGCTCAATACATTTACCTTTGTTTTTACCCGAAATTTTCTGAAACTATACTCAAAATATATACGTAGGTATTTACCCGAAATTTCCCGAAACTTAACTCAGTTCATTGACGTAAGTATTTTGCCAAAATTGCCCAATACTTTTACCTTTGTATTAACCAGAAATAACCCGAAACTATACTCAATACATAGGTATTCATCCGAGTGGTAGTTCATTTCTATATATTTAGATTTACTCTGCAGCCCCACTATATAACTTTACCAAGCTCACTTAGAAGTTATGAGTCCATAGCTTCCAAATCTTTATTATGACGACATTAATATAGTGACGTCATAATTGTCACGTCGGCGATAACGAAAGATGGCTGTTGAAAAGGCTGTTCCGTCTTTGACGATAATACTTTGTTCATTCATCGTCGGAGCAAAATTCTTGGATATAGTCTTTAAAAATCGTTGTCAAATGTAAATATAAGCATTGAACTGCTTTCAGTTGGAAGTTATGGGCTGATGAATGCCAACTGGACAAAGGCTAGCGCGGTTCATTAAATTTGCTTTTGTCCAGTTGGCATCCATCAGCCCATAACTTCCAACTGAAAGCAGTTCAATGCTTGAATATACATGTATGAAAATGTATGACTCCCAAGTCTGTAATATCCATATAGAAAGTCAGAAATGATTATTTGCCTTATAAGAGGAAAACTTGAATAGCTATGGACAATCAAAATGTATTACAGAATTAAAGAAATGGTACAAATCAAAGACAATGATATGTTATACACAGATGGAATAATAATGGACATTGTTTTCAAAGTTTCATGAGTATCTCACAAAAATAAATGCTAATTAATGCTATTTCAATTAAATTTATCATTTATTTTCCTGTGCAACCTCTAAAACCGCGAATATTTATATACAATTAGCTATTCAGGTTGTACAGTACTTAGCAAGACCACGAAATCAAATACGGAAGTATCGTATACTATAGTGCTCTAATCTCCATGAGCTTAGAATAATACTTTTCAATTATCTAAACCTGCTGAAATATTCCAATATAATAATTTCCATATAGTTGCTACTTTATCATTACCCTAAAAATATTCTTCAGTAAATATTTTGATGCATTTGTTGGCATTACACATCATATTCATTCACTGGGTATTTATTTTCACGGTTCACCGTAAATATAACGAAATTAAATCCACCGCTGATATTACCAACTCCACAGTACATGATCGCCCAAACTGATTTCGTCGATTGATATGGCATCAATGCAACAATACTTGTTGCGTCTATTGTGTTACATATACTACAATAACACATATACAGACCGTGGTTCATCACATATGAAGCGATCATTCATGTCTTTACAGCAACTACAAATTCATTGGTAAACAGCATTATGATAGCACAAAAATTTACTGGTATTTTCACCGAATTATTGGAGTAAATTAAGAACAATTCATTTATATCTGACGTGTAAAACGTAGTTGATGCTACATCACTTGGTCAGGATAAATATTGACAAGGAAAAGTAGAATTAAATATTAATCAAATAGATAGATATTTGTATAATATATACTGAAACGAAAAAGAAACGCAACTTCAAATTGTAGGTTTAATAAAATAATACTTGTGAGCATTATGTTTAAATTTCATATGTAATAGTTAATATTGAATATTGATGTAACATCCTTTAAATGTTTAGAGATTTTTAAGAACAGGTCACTTTGCTAGAAGGTCATGATTGGTAGTACCCTACGTGAATCCAAGTTGAAATGGCAGCAGTTTTGAAACCGTGCCCTAATATCGTGTGTGTCCTCCTCGAACAGTTATCACATCTCTAATTCTTTGTTGCATTGAGTTCATCAGGGCATTGACTTTCCGTATTGGAATGTTATTCCATTCTTGGACGAGTGCATTTGCTAACTGAGGGAGGGTATTTGGGGGGTTACGGCGATTTCGAATTCTTCTGTCTAATTCATCCCACAAATGCTCGATTGGGGACAGGTCGGGGCTATATGGAGGCCAATCTATAGGAACAATGTTCTGTGTCGCAAGAAAGTCTCTACAGACTCTTGCAACGTGTGGTCTCGCGTTATCTTGCTGAAAGGTTAGATGATGCTGCCTAACAAACGGCACAACATGGGGCCTAAGGATCTCATCCCGATAGCGTACGGCCGTTAAATTCCCATTGACTATCACCAAAGGCGTCTTCAAACCATGGGAGATTCCCGCCCAAACCATAACTGATCCACCCCCAAATCGGTCGTGTTCCAAAACACAGGCGTCAGCAAAACGTTCGCCTCGACGCCGGTACACACGTTGACGGCCATCTGCTCGAAATAACGTGAATCGAGATTCATCGGTGAAGAGCATAGACCTCCAACGTCTCATAGGAAAACGTCTGGGCATATGTGCCGTTGCCCATTGCATACGACGTGCTCGACGTTGCGGTGTTAGTGGTAAACCAACGTACTGTCGCCTTGCACGCAAATTAGCCTCACGCAGTCTGTTGATCACTGTTTGGGGATGAATTCGACGGTTATGATTACCAATCGTATTCCTTGCCGTTTCAGCGGCCGTTAATCTCCTGTTACGCAGGTGTGCCAACCTAAGAACCCGGTCTTGACGTCGCGACGTTACGCGTGGACGTCCTGATCTCGGCTGGTCATCGACTCTTCCTGTTGCGTTAAGACGTGAAACTAATCGACTAATAGTCGATTTGTGAACTCTGAATTGTCGAGCGACGTGAAGTTGCGTGTTCCCTGCCAGAAGCATCGCTATAGCACGTCCTCTATCAACCTTTGATAACCGTGGCATAATTGTAAAAGGAATTATTGTTTGCAAAAGTATTGGCGATGATGTGGCTCAATGTTAGTGATGAATTGATACTGGTTTGAATGAAAAAAGAACGCATATGTTTGTACAGGCACGGTTTTTGATGTTTTTACCGCGCCGGAAGTGCATAGGTCTCTAGTCACACTTGGGTGATTTTGAAGATTGGTATGGGTGTTAGGCAGGGTGCATGTTTATTTCCGCGATTTTTATACAGATATGTATATTTAATACAAAATTAATCACAATTTTCCATGTTGCGTTTCTTTTTCGTTTCAGTATATATACAAACTCTCATTTTGACAGCAATAAACATTAAAAACCGTACATCACTTTAGACGTTATGATGGGCCACATTTATTAAAGGATTTCTTATCACAAATTTAAAATCAAAGATAGTTTTAGTAAAAATTGTAAATCTGAAAATTCACAGCAAACAGATTGGTCAAAACATATTAATTCGTTCATAAAAAGTATGTAAAGGTGATCTTTTATCAATCATTAAAACACGTTCGAGTATTTTATAATTCATTCATCGTAATTAATTATTGGTAACAGGGACAATTATAATTAACCATTCAAGATGTACCGCAGTATATATGCTCTAAATGGGTTTTCTCCATGGCTAAAAGAGAAAATAAGAAATGCTTTCTTAATAATTAAATGTATATAGCAAGTATTTAACCATTAAAATGAGACTTAAAAAGGACACTGTTAACTACAAAACGAACAAAACATACTTTATTAAATTTTTCAATTGCTTCAAAGCTTTTCCAGTTATATTTTTATATTGCACAAAATTAATCAAAATCTTACAATAAGGCATAAAAAGGATAAAACAAATCTTGGATTAATATTGGAGAAAGGGCCATTTGTATCCGTTGTGACAAAGACAGCAGAACAAAAGTGTCTCGTGACTGTTGTAACAGAACAATGAATTTATAAATACCCAGTTTATATCATGCCATTGTACATGTCGATCAATACACTACTGTGAAATAAATGATGTCATCTAGAGATGGCAAGACCTGGTGTTTATAGTTGTATAATTAATTTTTCTTTGTTTTCATGGTAAATACTCAAATGTGATTGGTCGAAAAAATCTTTTCATTCTTCTATGAAAGAAATTCCGAGAATGGCGCGAAAAATGTGACGTCACAATACGATAATTAATGTTGCGTATTGATTTGAGAAAAATAATCCCATTTAAAACCAGTAAAATTGTACATAAAACATGTTTTAAATTAGAAAATCATTTTCAAAAATTAATTATAAGCGTTGATGTCAATTATTTTTTTAGTTTTATCGGGGTATGAAACGAATATTTTTTTGTAAACTTCTGTAAGAATCCGCTACGCGGATTCATACAGTTTGCAAACAAAATTTGTTTCATACCCCGATGAAACTAAAACAAATGACATCAATGCTTAAATAAATGTCTAGAAAAGTATTCGTTCGTTGCGAAAGACACCATGTAAATGTCTGATACACAATATAAAAACTCTCAGAAATTAACTCATTTGACTCTGGTGACCTTTAGAAATACGTCAAAGTAATTCTTTTTAATTAACACAATTGATAACCCTTCATCCCAGTATGCTGCCATAAGATATAAGAATTTTTTATTTAGAGTCGTGTTTGTAAAAAAAAACTACTTTAGTCAAAGTCATCAGATTCACAAACTTGATAGCCAAACCTAACACCTAGGCATCGAATGATCTTATAGAGCAAGCATCAAGACTGCATAGAACTGAGAAACATTTCAAAATGAAGGCAGTTTGAACTTTGAACCCCTACCGGAACCGGAAGGTGGTCTTTAACAGAACAAGTTGGTTTCAAAAACACATCCAAAGAGATGGATTTATTGGACACGGTCATTTCAGAGTTGTCGTAATTAAGGTCAACACATTATGATCCCCCCAAGAAGAAAAAAATATCACCAAAGACGAAATGACATAAAGAAACTTGTACATGTATACTTCATAATGAAACCTCCTTTTACACATATAAAAGAAAAAAATATATATAATTATAAATATGTTCGGTGTTTCAAAAAGATCAAAGAAAATATTCAAAACGATGTTCAATACAAACGGAAAAGGTTATAGATAAATTGAGGACACCAAATTCATTACGAAGACATCCTCATCGACTATAGATTTTTTTTAATATTGAAAAACAAAAAAAGTTGAAACATTGGTGACCTTTGACCCGTCAGCGAGGATTTGTATTTGACATTCTTTTAATAACATGCAACGATAAAAAGATAGTCCCAAAGATTATCTACAACTGGAAAAATTGCGAGTGAAACAACAGTGATTTAGGCCAAGGAGAAGAGGAAGAACAACCATTACAGTCCAGCGTACACGTGCAGGAATCCTGGGGGATCGCCATTAAAGTCTTACTTTACAAACAAATCTAAAGCTTTCAAGTTGTCGATTCAGCTCTATAGGAGAAGAATTGAAGCAGACCGTTTGAAGTCCCGATTAAATCTTAATAGCTCATATCACAGATAATTATAACGGTAATTTAAGCTTCCTTTAGATCGGTACAAACCAGTTTATTCGGCTGGGGCACAATGTGCTATATAATGGAACTTTTAAAGGTGACCTTGTCAGTAACGTATAATGAATTTCTTGACGAAATTATACATAACATGAACATAAACATTGTATACATACTTTATTTTTTTACATCTTAATTTTTTTACAAGGTTATACATATATAACAATACAAAAAATAAATGAATACAATAAAATGAAATACAAATATAACAGATAGAAATAGAAAAAAAAGATAGTCCACTTGTTTTTCTGCCATTTATTTATTTATTTATTTATTTATTTTATTTTTTTTTGGGGGGGGGGGGGGGGGGGGGGGTTGTTCAGGTTAAGAAATGATTGATTACATAGAAAGTAATAAAGATATTTGAGAGGAAAAATTGGATATAGGTATGATATCAGTACGCCTTCACAACAAACACTAGAGAGAAATAAAGGATCTGATAGAGTGGTAGAGATAAACTATATTAAATAAAGTTTAACTTCACGAATTCGGTCGCTCAGTATAAATAAATCATTTTGCACTTAAATGACTGTATACAAGAATACAATCCCGATTTAGCTATCATTGTTGAACAAGATCCAAACAAGTCACGGCTCACCGTAATTAAACAATGGATGTAGTAATTAATTAAAATGCCTGCATTGTCCTATTGTGATTCCGTTTTTTACAAAGGTACGTTGTAATAATGACCAAACCGAGATACACAGGTACACGTGTGCCAAATTAACTGATCCAGAACGCCATTGTAATTAAACGTGCTGTAGTTCAAAATGGCGGAGGCAGGGCGGTACGATATTTTACTATGATAGATCATCAGATCAAAATGAAATCGAAGAAAGGCGTACAGAAATGTAAGTTATTAGTTTAATACCATTACAAGGTATTGTCAAATACACAACGTTACTTTTGTAAGTATTCCATTCTTTTCAGTTGTAATCGAAAACACGTGAAAGCGCTAATTATATACATGTATACATTTTGTTGTATATAAGAACGCCGATGTGGCGCAGAGGTATAAGCTGCGGATATTTCTGGCTAGGCGATTGGGTGCCGTAGATCGTGCGTTCGAGGCCCGATCAGGGCGCGAGTCAAAAAGTTGTCTTCCTTCGTCGTTTGTGTTGCTAAGATATATATATATATTATACTGTGCCGAACTTTATCAGAAAAAAATAACTATCTGTCTATTACAGGTATCTGGTTTTAATTATTAGATCGTTACAAAATGTTCCTCTTTATAAAGAAAATATTAAAAAAAAATTGTTTTATTGCAAGCCAATTTAATATTCACGGAGAAAAAAATGATTCGGTATTTAATCAAATTAGATAAAATCTTGATTATTCGATGATGTATTTTATAATATTTATAAGAAAACTGATATATTTAATGGGGATCTGTACATTTTATTATATTTTATTAAAATATTATATATATCTCGTATAATCTTCTCTATACAATATCTAATATCATAAACATCTTATAAAGTTATTATATATCATATATATTCCTCTCTATACCATATCTTATATAATAAATATAAAGTTATTATATATCTCATATACTATTCCCTTTACCATCTCTTCTATAATAAATATTTTATTAAAATACTATATATATTTATATATTTTACATATTTGAAATGACTGCTGTTTTTATATGTTCCTTGAAAATAAAAGGTACGATATATGTATTAAATGGATTTGGCCACATTTTCGATTCTGTCTGAAGAATATCAAAACATATTTTGAATACTTAGCGGAATATTTCACCAAGAAAAATGTATGGTTATGCTGTTTATATTAACATTTCGTCGACCATTTTTTATTTCTCAAGTGGACAAAGGGAGCAGGAAGGTGATTGTTAAAGAATACGACACCGGAAGTTCTGGTAAGTAATGATACCGGAAGTTCTGATTAGTAATGACACCGGAAGTTCTGGTAAGTAATGATACCGGAAGTTCTGATTAGTAATGACACCAGAAGTTCAGGTAAGTAATGACACCGGAAGTTCTGGTAAGTAATGACACCGGAAGTTCTGATTAGTAATAACACCGGAAGTTCTGATTAGTAACGACACAGGAAGTTCTGGTAAGTAATGGCACCGGAAGTTCTGGTAAGTAATGACACCGGAAGTTCTGATTAGTACTGCCATTGGAAATTCTGATGAGAAATGACACCATAATATCTATCATCAAATGTTTTGTTTTGTTTTTTTGTTTTTGTTTTGTTTTTGTTTTACTTTTCTCTCACCTTTTCGAACATTTTCTTTCCGTTATATTCTAGTTTCATGTCAGCTTTCTATTTGTTTTTATTTCAAAAGTTATTATACAATCTAACAAGGATTCTAAGTTCGTGATACAATGTTCATAGTCTGCATCACTGAGTTATTTTATTTATTCTGTAGGTCTGGTCGAGTGTTGTAACAGAGGCCCCGTCAAAGCTGTTCTCCTTCTTGCTCTAGGTGTGACAGCAGGGATGATATATACCGCTGAATCCGAAAAATACAGACTTCTTACAGAAATAGAACTATCTAGCAAAGTGAAAATAAATAAAACTACACCTCCCGTGACTGCGTTGGAAGGATCAGCGGTAAAAATAGACAGACACCGGTACGTGTGTCCATCATCGCTGGGATACCGTCTGGGCAATCTGATGTTTCTGTACGCCAGTAACTACGGAGTGGCGTACGACTTTAATCTGACACTCGCGATGGACGACAGAGACGCTATATATCAACCATTTAGAAACATACCCAACTCCCCTATTGACAGATCTACCAGGTGCCGGGGATTTAAAATGAGATGTATTCAAGAAAAAGCAAGATATTATCAGAACTTTAAAATTCCAAGAAATGGAAACATTGCCTTATTTGGATATCTGCAAACATGGAAATATTTCTCCAATTCTTTTGAAGATTTGCGACGGCAATTTAAATGGAAATTAAGTATTCAAAATAAAGCACTTCGTATAATACGGAAACTTTGCAAAAATGTTTATCCTTCGTTAAATCCATTATCTGTGACAAAAGTAGGAATTCATATCCGGCGTGGTGATTACGTCAGAGAAAGGCGCCCTCTAGCGGACTTTGAATATGTAGAAAGTGCCAAAAAGTATTTCCTAGAAAAATACCAACGGGTGTTATTTATAGTTGCAACAAACTTAGATGATGAAGCCAGAGAGTGGAGTGAGACGAATGTTATAAACGGAAGCGGAGTGTCAGTTTTTAGCGGATTCAACGACAGATATGTAGACATGGCAATGCTTTCTTTCTGTAATCACGTGATTATCTCTACGGGAACCTACGGGTGGTGGGCGGGATTTCTGAACAAAGGGACCGTGCTCCATTTTGACTGGATACCTCCGCACCACGTAAAGTATAATAGAGATGATTATATCCTCCCGAACTGGGTCGGGATAAAACCCACTCATGATGTCAACTACTGAGCCGAAACAAACCAGCTGGAGGAGTACCGATTACATCAAATGTACAACCAACGAACCAGCTAGAGGAGTACCGATTACATCAAATGTGAAAGGAACCGGCTGGAGGAGTACCGAATACATCAAGTGTACAAAGAACAAGCTAGAGGAGCGCCGATTACATAAAATGTGAAAGGAACCGGCTGGAGGAGTACCGAATACATCAAGTGTATAGCGATCCAGCTAGAGAAGTACCGAATACATAAAGAGTACTGTTGGCAAGGTCTTTGGAAATGCGATTGGGGTTAGGAGGAAACGTTTTAAGTTTGTAAGGGACAGGATAATTCTGTCTTATACGATGTAGGGACGAGCTAGCACGTGCTATGACGCTATTCACGTCATCGTTTTATGTAGCGTAACCATGCCGCAAATTGATAACGTCTTTAAAATATCAATTTCAAGTCGCATTCCATGTGTCATAAATGATGACGCCATGAATAAGTCCACATCAACTTAGAATGTGTGACCTTTTTAAAAGTATGTGAGAATTATAATCAAACATGGGCCTTTAAGCTTCGTGCTGGCCAGCGAAACTCATACATGAAGGTTGAGATATTCATGTATACTCCGACAGAATGACCTGTCATGTTGAACTTGATTAGCATATTGATTACAGACGAGTCTATAGTCATATAGGGGAAATAGGTGCTTTGTATATATCTGTTCGTTGTTTATAATGTAATAAACCTTACCATCAGCTGCATCATTTGTATTTATACTGGTCTAGATTTAACGACAAAGCTGTTAACAATTGATCACATATTCAATTAAATATGTGTAAACCATGCATCGACAATAAATCAACAATCCCTGTGTTGTCAATATAAAATTGTAACAAAAACGAATGGTCCAAAACATCACCCTGTTGGACCCAGTGGTATTCCTTATCAGTATGCTTTGTTAACATACCTGTGCACAAATGGAACTACCTAGTTTGAATATCACACGAAAATGTCAACGCGACAGGTCATTCTGGGTTTACTATACACGGAACAGACCCATATTAGTTTCTTATTCTATCATTATCAAAACGTTAGCTAACTGTAATAGGAGTGGAAAAATGCACGGCCAGACCGGGATTCCAGCCCCGGACCTCCGAACACTAGCCGGATGCTCTACCGATTGAGCTACCTGGTCGCCGGTCCAGTTCCGCTACACTCTTCCCTCCTACTTTTTTAAGTCTTCGTCCCCGAAGACTTCACAACTCACAACCCAGTGTCGGGTATCCCCTTGTCAAGTATTCACCTCACTTGAAACAAGGTTTGGTCACATGCACCAAATGTAATAGGAGTGGGAAAATGCACGGCCAGACCGAGATTCGAACCCGGGACCTCCGAACATTAGCCGGATGCTCTACCGATTGAGCTACCTGGTCGCCGATGATCGACCCGGTCCAGTTCCGCTTCAAAACATTTTACTAAGCTTCAAAACTGCCAACGTAACTGTTCGTCAGGATTGTGTACTTTATCATTATCATTTCTTCTATACGTAAAGGAATGCGTGATTATTGATAGTCTTTTGGTTTGGTTTGGTTTATTTTGTTTAACGTCCTATTAACAGCAAAATAAAAAAAAAAGCAAACCAAAGCAAACCAAATCAAGGACGGCCTCCCGAGCGTGCGACATGCATGCGTGTGTTTTGGGAGGCTGCAGTATGTTCGTGCTAAGTCTCCTTGTGATAGGCCGGAACTTTTGCTGATTTATAGTGCTACCTCACTGAAGCATACTGCCGAAGACACCCAGAAGGACACCCCGACCGGTCACATTATACTTACAACGGGCGAACCAGTCGTCTCACTCCTAATATGCTGAGGGCTCAGCAGGAAAAGCAACTACCATTTTCAAAGACTCTGGTATGTCTCGGCGAGGGGACAGAACCCAAAGCCCTCCCCACAGGGGCGAACGCTCACTGAAAGGCCAAAAGTGGGGTATTTTCAAGGGAGACATTAGGAAGAAGAGAGTTGTTCAGAAAGAAGAGAAAAGATACCAAATTTAGTCGCCTCTTACGATCATGCAATGGGGACAGCAGGCACAATTATTAAGCCCTACCTGCATGGGCGATAGTCTTTTGTGTCTTTCTCATAAGTTTGCTGAATCTGACATTTCAGGTTTTATACTGAAAATTCATCAACTACAATTAAAGGAACTGTACAAATGAACAAAATATATTGACATCTTTCAATAAATACCAGAAAAAATGCGACTTTGTTTATAATACTTTGCTGAAACTTGGTAGGTGATTATTATCATTACGAGTAATGCCCTAGTGGCAAGCTTTGCACTTGTCCAATCAAAGTCAAATTTAGCATGTCAATGGGTTCGATGTTCATCTGTTTGATACAGAAAAAAAAAATAAAAATATCATTTAATGACTTGCGGGGCGTGCGAAAACCTCACAGAACATTTACATGTGTATTTCACCGTACTTTTGTATTTGCATAATATGCACTTGTCCAATCAAAGTCAAATTTTGCATGTTTATATGTATCTAAAAATAATTTAAACATATCACTAAACGAATTGCGGGGTGTGCAAAAACCCTCACAGGACACTCATTCTTCACTGGACACTCCTTAGGCACACCCATAATTAGGACCTGTTACATACTAAAATATGTTATAATATATCAACCATTTACGAATGGTTGAGTACATAGTTGGAATTGGAAACTTGGAAAGAGATCAATTTGTATCGCCGACAAAAGAGAAAGGATGACCAATTTTACACAATAATAGGTTGTTGTATATTTTATACATTGCCTCAAGTTAAATCCTAAATGCCATTACCACCCTCCTAAATTTTCAGCCTCAAATTACATCTTTCTAATTTCTAATCATTCTCCGGCTCTACAAACCTGTCACTCTGACTTTTCCGGGAGCTATCAAAGTCGGCAAAGTAGGCTGAACTTAGCAGCCAATTGGGATTCGATCTTCTGAAATTATATAGTAGATATTTCTTGGCCCTCAATACAATGGACAAGAATAAAAAAAAAAGTGTTGAATATTTGTGTTGTCTCCACATATACAATTGTACATGATGGATCGTTGATAAGGTTTGCCCTGAAAAGATCGCTTTGCAGTGCGCTACATTCATTTCGAAATCTTGTTTGTGTAATTGATAATTTTCGATGTCCAGTAGTGAGAAAAATTGGACCTGAAATGACATGTTTTGAATATTTTTGAAGACAGTATGAGAAATAGAGGAAGTTATGAAAGATTTTCTCAGTAATTCCGTCCTTCATCTAGGTATAGTGAAATCGGTCGGATTATGAGTAGCATACGCAGATGATTCGGAGTGTAAGCTTAGTAGAAGATCTGATAGGTAATTTAGTAACATATTGTTTTGAATTCTGAATAGAGTGGATAGCTTGTTTCGTTTACATCGTTCTGATATTAATTCCCATCCTGTTTCAAAGTAAATTGATTTTTTTTATGCATATACTGATAAACCGGTAACTATTCTAACTGCAAGTAGTTAAACTTTTTCAAGTTTTTACTGAGTCTTGTTGTGAACAGCCATTCCAGACTACAAATGGATATTCTAACAAGGGACGGACAATGTTTTTTTTATAGTATTGATAATGAATACCTCGACACTGTATATTTGAGTTCTTTTAATAGTGTTAGTTTATTATAAGCTGATTAAGCGATACAATCGATATGCTAAGACTAACTACCATAATTTGAGAAGCTTAAGCCGTTGATGATTATGATGTTGAGTAATCGGTAAAGTTACTTTTGGAAATTGATATCAGGTAAAGATATATAACGTCTTTTTTAGAAGAATTAAGCGGTATTTGTTTCAACATTAAATTTCATTAACCATTTATTAGACCAATTTTCTAAAATTGTTAAATCGTGATTCATAAAAAAATCATCAGAGTGGTTCCGGCCGACTTACTCAGTGAAGTATCGTCTACAAACAGAAACATCATTAAAATAAATTGGAAATAGGGAGGACCCAACACTGATCCCTGGGGTACACCTGCCGTTATCTAATCAAAATGGCATTAAACAGATACTATGTATGTGAAGCGAGACTGGACTGGGTCGATCATCGGTGACTAGGTAGCTCAATTGGTAGAGCATCCGGCTAGTGTTCGTAGGTCCCGGGTTCGAACCCCGGTCTGGCCGCTACATTTTCTCCTCTCCTGTTACAACATTAGCGCCAAACTAAAATACCCACGGTGGTCGTATAAGGGTCTCGTGTGTCTTCGAGGGTGAAGACTTGAAAAAAGGAGGGAGGTGTGTAGCGGGACTACCCAACATAACCGGTACAATTTATGTGAAGGACCCCCGTGTCCCCGGCGTACCCCTTGGTGTACCCATTCCCAGCTTATTTTTGATACTTTTGAGAGTGTTGAGAAAACGAGCCATTTTGAACAACTGATACTAATAACGGAGATTTTATTCAAAATACCCCTTCCTCCCCAACAGCAGAACAATATATTATCTTTGGTCTAAACGGCACCACTTTTGTAACAGGAGCGTGTTGGGCCCGGTTTATGTATGTAAACAGCACCCGACTCGCCCCTGTGTACCGATGCAACACAGGTTTGATTGGGTATGATGTACTTGTTTGTTGAGGAGAGGAAGAACAGACACTTGAATAACAATTAACAATTTATTATGAATAACATAAATATTTACAACACTTAACACATGAACAGAGACAATAAGCCTAGGCCTAGCCAACAAATAATACTACATTCTACAACCGACCCCCATACCCGACAATAGCTACGAAACTAAACCCATCCCGGCCCACTCCTAACACTAAATACCTAAAACCTAACCTAACTCTAAATACCTTGGACGAGAAAGTGACAGCACGCAGGAACTCAATCCGTCAGACTGCCTCAGTCTACAAGTAAAACCCTGAATTTACCATCCAATACTAAACTAAACAACCAATCACAACACAGGACTGACAGAGGTACACGGGTAAGACGGACTCTCACGAGAAAGCAAGAAACAACTACACGACAACAACATCAACACAGACAGGGCACATGAATAGAGTACAACAAAGGTCACAGTGACAGGTACACACACCATACATAACATAGAGACAAGCTTAAGTAGTCAGCTTACCCTGACAAAATACATACATGAACATACCCCGCTACACACCTCCCTTCTTTGAAAAAGTAAGTCCCCGTTTGAACAACATTGATTTAACTTGAAATATATATATAATAACATTTGTAAAGTATCAACAGTGAAACAAAATGAACTTTTATCAAATAGTAATCAAAGTTCAACAAGTGTATATTAAATATCAACAAATATAACCAATAACAAAAATAAATCTTACACTGCCTAAGCAGAACTATATAGTATATACAGACAGAGATCGGAGTTCATAAAATGTTGTACCCTATATTTCATCCGATCGCAATCAGAATATCTGTATTTGTAATAACTGTCCATGGAAATAAACAATCACTGATATTGCCCGGCTAATCCTCCATGAGGTCAAGATAGTCCAGGTCCCCTGTCTCGATCCTGGTTTCCTCCCTGGTGGATCAAAGTTCATGTGTTACAGTGGTGGCTATGGGCTTCCCCTCTTCGTCCCTCCGGAATCGCACCTCCTCATCCCTGCACTGATGCACAGAGGAAGTCTCCAACGGCCCTAATCCAGCCCAAGCAGTCATGTGTCTCCTCCGCTGGACACTCTCCCGATACGCTGCTACCCGCTCGGGGACTGGTCTCAGGGGAATCAGGACTCCTCCTGTCGGGATGTATTTCCGGTTTGGTCCTTCTACCCCCTCTGTTGCCTTCACTGCCGCCTTGGCCTCCTCAATAGACTTCTGGTGCCTCCGCACGTAGTGTCTTATGAGTTGCGGAACACAATACTAGATAAAGGTACACAGGTTTACACTGGTACTTGACCAGTTCTGCCTGATGTTTGTCCACCCAATGGATTCTCATCCGCTTGTATGTCCTGAACACTTGGGACCCACAGGTTGGCACTGGACACTGAAGGCCCCCATCGACCCACCATACCCGGTCATTATCCAGCTCATTTTGTTCACCACTTTCCACCGTTAGTTGGAGCACATCCATCACCAGATATCTGTTAATATATATAATTAAATAGCAAGTGCATTTAAAGTGAATAATTAATATAACAATATTTTATTTCCTGTCTATTCTGGGGTGAATATTTGCTTTGGCTTAATAATTTGCCCAGCTCTAGTCCTCACAGGAGTAGTGACCTCCCTTGGACAATCAACATTATGGTCCTTACATTTATATGACTCTATATATTCCCCTATCATCTTCCCCCTTTTCCTCTAACCCTGGTTCCTCCTCATCTAGTGGCGCTATCCCTGATCCCTTGTCTACTAATGCTCGAGGCTCTGACTCTCCAGTGTAAGTTTTGAATGTAGACAGGTTTGGTAGAGTATCCGGCTAGTGTTCGGAGGTCCCGGGTTCGAACCCCGGTCTGGCCGCTACATTTTCTCCTCTCCTGTTACAAAATTGTGCAGCGGAACTGGACAGGGTCGATCATCGGTGACCAGGTAGCTCAATCAGTAGAGCATCCGGCTAGTGTTCGGAGGTCCCGGGTTCGAATCCCGGTCTGGCCGCTACATTTTCTCCTCTCCTGTTACAAAATTGTGTAGCGGAACTGGACAGGGTCGATCATCGGTGACCAGGTAGCTCAATAGGTATAGCATCCGGCTAGTGTTCGGAGGTCCCGGGTTCAAACCCCGGTCTGGCCGCTACATTTTCTCCTCTCCTGTTACATAATTGGCGAGCTTGCCTACCCTTGTTTAAAGCATTAGGAGTAGGCTTAGCAAGGGGATATCCGAACTTGTGGTCTTTGGGGGCGAAGACTTGAAAAAAGGAGGGAGGAGTGTAGCGGAACTGGACAGGGTCGATCATCGGTTACCAGGTAGCTCAATTGGTAGAGCATCCGGCTAGTGTTCGGAGATCCCGGGTTCGAACCCCGATCTGGCCGCTACATTTTCTCCTCTCCTGTTACATATGCATTCATACTGAAACGCTTCTAAGTGTAGTCTACTTCTATTTCTGCTTCAAAAGTCCACACTTTGATAAAAGACCTATCAAATCCAATCTAAGGTAGAATCTCCATAATTGTAATGGATTTGTAATTCCATTCTGAATGACACTATTCACATCCAAAAAGTCTCCATTTGCCAAGGCCTGAACTGGATGTACAGATGCTACTGCAGCTGATGATGATGGTCACAGTAGTAGTGACATTCTATGTCCCAGGTTGTACTGGTATCGGTACTTTCAGTTGTTTGATGGTCACATATAAACTAGATATTGAAGAAAGAATAACATAGCTAAAGAGGAAAAGGCCAAAATGATATAAAACACTCTAAAAGTACATTTAAAATTGTTTTCATGCATGAAAATGTTGAAACATTATTTGTAAATAACAAAAAATAGCAATATTCATAAAATCAAAGGAAACGAAAATAATATCGATAGATTATCTTGAAAATATCTTGAATACGGTTAGATAAATAATGAATGAATAATACGACTTTGTATAAAAAATGTTTACATTAATAATAATGTATTAAACAAATAAAGATGATTAAAAAGAATTGATAAGAAACAAGTGCTTTCGTGATAATCCTTGAGGCTCTAGGCCTGGTTAAAAAATGTAATAACATGATTTATATGTAGAGAGGTGTAAATTAAAGTGATTGTACGTGTAGATACTATAAAAGCTACATGTGTAACAAAATCACACCAGGCTAGACCAGAGATATGAAGTTGACCTTGGCACTGATAATAACACAGATAAGTTTGTTTCAGTCTAAGTTTACTACTAACATTTTGTAAACAAATGTTTTTCATGTATTTTCTTGCTGCTGTTGGGCTTATGGACTTGTTGTGTAAAAGGTTCTTGGCTTCTATTAATCCTGTTTCCCCAACCTGTATATTTACTAATCCACCTGAAGATGCAGCAAGATACTTATACTACTTGTCGATGATAAGTACAGATCTTTCAATTGTTACGTTTACTCATCTGCCTTTTTGAGTGTGTATTCCTGAATTGTGATACGTTCGTCATGTATGTCTTTCAGAGTATCAATGTTTCAGTGAAATTTGTATACATAAGATTTTTCACATCTGGTTTTACAGGAAATTCGGGTTTCTTAAAAACTAAAATTCTAAAATTTGATGCAGTAATCCTTTTCCGGCGCTCTGTTCTTCAAACTTGAGAGTTCAATTATTGTCTTGTCTTAGTCTGTAATGTATCAATTTTCTTCTCTGACAGGTCTATGCGTTTCTGATAGTAATCAGACTTGCATTTTTAGTGCATCAGAAGTAAGATCACTTTCAACATCAGCAACCTCTGGCCTATATTCCCTTCTTGTCGGTTTGTTATCACTTTTTGTGTTTGTGTTCAGTTTCTCTTCCAGCTCCTGCACTTTTTGTTTTGTTGTTGTTTGCTACCACATGTTTTGATTGGTACATTCGCCTGTTGCGGTTGAAGATATAACTTTTCAAAGTAAAACCCTGCCCTGAGGGAGTGCCAACACTCTTTCCCCAAATATACCCACTGTGCACCTTAATTCTGCCTGACTGCGGCACCATATCACAGAGCATGCCTTGACCCTCTATTACCACAGATTAACCGGGCAAATAAAGTCTGATCACTATTGCGGAAATGTTGACGAAGAAAATGGGGAAATGTGAGAAGAGGATATGGTTTCTATTTATATGCTCTATTCCTATAATCATTTACCAGTACTGTTCATTAATATATTTAATCATGGAGATTTCAATTTACCTTGCTACTTACTAAAAAAAACTATCCCAGAGTGTATTACATTCCCCTCCTTAGAAAACGATAACGCGACCAGCGGCATATTGGATATGCGCTTCGCTGGTAGCTGTATTTCACATGGACTTCAAGACAAATTTATGACTTATATATTCAGAGTTGAAACTAAAATATGTGTTTATCTGAATATTATATGTTTGGTGATAATATTCATTGACTATTTTACTTACAAATTTCCCCGAAAAATTCCATATTGCCTTGTGGTCGTCATTGGTAGTCTATATTGAAGAAATTGAAATCGAACGAGAGACAAGAAAGGAGAAAGAATAATCATGTTTGTCATTGGATTCCAATGGTTTTCAAATATTAATTCTTTGATAAAGGGATTGGGCACAAGTTATTACAACTTATTTAAGTCTTGTCTTATCACTCATTTACAATTACATGATAATGATGATATAAGCATATTTATGGAGTAGGTATATATGATTACTGATAAAAGTTGGGACAAAATTAACTCTCAAAATATATTGCTGGACTTGATGAAACTTAACACACATCTAAACACAATGGTGTTAAGGTCTACAGAAAGGTCTGAATTACCAACCAAAATCAGTTTTAAGATTTATTGAATTCCTAATGCATTTAAATCATGGATCATTAGCCGCTTTCATTGTCGTAAAACAATTGACATCCAAAGAAAAAGTGATCCGTATTCTCACTTGGATTTCTACGGAAGCGAAAAGGATCTACAGCAAGATTCACACGATAAAGATCACATTTGAGGAAAATGCATTTGTGTATTAGTTTAGCATGTAAAATGTTCAGTTTTGTTCGCCAATACTAAAGCAGATAGGCAAGGCTGGTTGTATATTTAAGGGAAGGGGTTTAAAAAAAAATATATTGAGGGTAATGACCGCACTGTCAACTACGAATGTATGAAAGTAGTGCAATAATTGTGCAAATACTTAATATGATCTATAAATATTTAATATTTTCCATCAAAATTTAATTCTAGGTTTATCTAGTTCAGCAAAATTAGAAAGAAATATCATCTAAGTTTTATCTAGATTAAATATTACCAACCAAGTTTTAAACCATAAGTTTAAAGACTCAATGTCCCCATACAGGACTTTTTAATCTCAAGACATGATTAACACTTAAATAAAGAAGCATTGCATGAAAAAAAAAATCGGCAATACGAGTTAATGAAAAATAGTAGAGGACCACGAATGGAACCTTGAGCCACCCCTGTTAAGTTCAATAAAAGGTAAATGATCCATGGATGGGGCCACATTAATGTGTTGTAGGTAACCGAAGCTAAACATCAAGCTTCGGAAGTCATTTATGAGTATTTGTTTGTTTGTTTGTTTTTGTTTAACGTCCTATTAACAGCCAGGGTCATTTAAGGACGTGCCGGGTTTTGGAGGTGGAGGAAAGCCGGAGTACCCGGAGAAAAACCACCGGCCTACGGTCAGTACCTGGCAACTGCCCCACGTAGGTTTCGAACTCGCAACCCAGAGGTGGAGGGCTAGTGTTAAAGTGTCGGGACACCTTAACCACTCGGCCACCGCGGCCCCTCATTTATGAGTAGAGGAGGACAATACAACCAAAGTAAATAAACTGTAAGACACAAATATAGTGTATATTTAAAGGGTTTTAGACACACGAGGTATTTTTTCATTTTCTAGCAGCCCAACCCCATAAATATCGACTGAGCAAGGTTTCCACCTCGCGACGCAAAGCTGTTTTTACTTATTTTAGGCCAGTAGGGGGATACTGCTGCTAAATTCAACAATCACAGATATCCTTGAAAGAAAGTGTTACAAAATGTGTTACAAAATGGCTTTAAAAACTATATACGGACTGTATACATTATCTGATTGAAACATGGACACTGTATGTGCATTGACTTATGTACATAACATCCGTGTAGTAGAAATCTGTTTGTAATGAGAAGTGCAATGACTCCGACGGCCAGTACATAGTGGAGACACACGTTGAATGTTGACATTAGATTAAGGCGATGTTTGGTAATTAATATTATAACCATGCCTTGGTCAGCTAGTTTAATCACCAATAACAATACTTAGGACATGGTCCAAAATAAGGCCCGGGGTATTGGAACCCATCGAACATTTGGGAGTAAAATTGGAGGACTATAAGTAAGCGACAGTGAGAGGGGTGGGGAGAGAGATGGAGACAGCGGCCCTGGGAAGGAATAGGTACGGACTCCAATGTACTGAGAGAAGATATTGGAACCTTTAAGAGCTGTTGTTTTGTAACAACGATGACACAATTAAATGACTTATTATTTTTATATTGCTGGCTACGATATTTCTCATGTGACAAATTTGTTGAAAAAGCATAATTTTGCTAGTTTTGTTTCAGGGTTTATAGACATCTGTCCTGCCGACGATTTGTGAGATGGGTTTGGTAAAGACTACGTAGACACCAGCGCACATTGTTACCGGCATGTGTTGTGAAAAAATCAGAGATGCTTTTCCTTCCGAATCGTACTGTGGTTTCAAGTATCCGAGGTTTATTAGTGAATGACTGCCCAGTCCATGGCTGTATTATGCCCGCTCAGAGTGCTAATGGGTCAAATACGTCACCAAATAGCATTCAACTTATGATGTTTCGTTACACCTAAATCGGGATCTGTGACGTCTGACGAGGTCACCTTTAGCAAATTTTGGAAAGGTTGATGACACTGATGGTGGATGATGTGAGTGGATGATCTTGATGTCATCTTCTGCCAAAGGTGGAGAGCTTCTGCCAAAGAATAAGTTGGACATTCCACTAGACGACGCTCAACAATAGCATCTTGGATTGTGTCATTTATGTTGATAAATGCCCATTACATACATAAAATGCGTATCTGTTCAACAATTGTGTTAAAACTTTTCAATTATGTATTAGACAAACACTAATGTAATTTATAAACAAATAAAATGAAACTCAACAGTGCACACTATATGGTTATAGGTAATACCATACTTTTTACTCCCCAAATGTAGGTGGTAACTTCACAGGTTTAACCACGACTTCCTGTCCTTTCTTTGTTTTGGGATATGCTTGTGCATACCGAAGCTCTCCACCTTTTGTCTTTGATTGTGCCCTGCAGCTGTTTTCGTTATAATGTAGGACTGCAACTCCAATTCTATAAACTAATACCTTTGTTATACATAGTATTCATTATGTTATTCACATTTTGTTCCACACAACATCGAAAACAAACTTTACCAACATGTACTAGTTGTCGAGATATCACCTTTACATTCATAGTTCTTTGGACTTACCAGAGGACGTTACCGTAACAATTTTGTTTATTTAACTTGTGATTTCTCTGAAATAAATAAAAAAAAAACAAAAAAACACCGAGTGTGCGAATAATATGAGAGAAATGAGTTGTATTTGAAATTAGGTAATATCAGCTCAGAAATGATGCCGGGGAAAATGCATTAAAATGCAAACTTGCATGAAATGTATCGTAAAGTGTAGCAGCGTGAATATAAACACACAGATATTTGAATTTTTAACTTTTATCTAAGACAATAGATGTTTAATGAATAACGGGAGTACATGTAACCAACACCCTGTACAATATTAATCTAATTTACTGGTGTAAACCAATATCTTAATGTAACGACAAACGACCATATGTCAGTCTTAATTATCTGATTTGTAAGTATTTTCAGTATCTGGAGGTGACGTAATACCTTGGAATGTTATCAATGGGATATTTCTATTTTTTATTTCTTTACATGGCTGTCAAATTTCAAAACTAGTAATATTGGTTAGTTCGTTTTTTATCATTTTTATGTGACATTTGTCAATTGAGCACAACGGTATATAAAGGCAGCAGTAAAGGAAAATTATTATATATATATATAAACCAAAAACACTCTGCTTTCTGACGTTTCCTGTATATATGCTCCCTGTGATTTCACAGTAAGAAGATTTCCATCACCTCTGTTTTGGGTCATAGACCTGATTTGTAAAGGTATGTCGGGGACAGCATCCGTGTTCAAACGGAACATTGTTGTTTTTTGGAAATCGAAAAAAAAATCACTTTTATTTTACTTCTGTGGCTATTGTTGCACCCAAAAGCTGCACATTGCAACATGATGAATTACAGCACTGTTGCAATGATTGCTAACGTGTGAATAGTGTTTTCATGTGACACACCTGGATGTCCGTAATCCTGCTGCCCCCATTGCATGATCGTAAGAGGCGACCAAACTTGGGATCTTATCTTTTCTCTTCTTTCTTAACAACTTTCTACTTCCTAATGTCTCCCTTGACAATGCCTCACTTTGGGCCTTTAGTTGAGCATTCGCCGCGGTGAGGAAGGCTTTGGGTTCTGTCCCCTGGCCGAGACATACCTGAGTCTCCTTAAAAATGATAGTTGCTACTCCTGCTTAGCGTTCGGCATATTTGGAGTGGGATGACTGGTTCGCCCGTTGTCAGTATAATGTGACCGGGTGGGGTGTGCTGCTGGCACTATTCTTCAGTGAGAAAGCACTTTAAATCGGCAAAAGTTCCGGCCTATCACAAGGCGACTCAACACGAACATATCGCAGCCTCCCAAAACACACATACACACTTACCAAACGCATGCATGTCGCACGCACGGTAAACCGTCCGTAAATGACCTTAGCTGTTAATACATGTAGGACGTTAAACAAAATAAACCAAACCAAACCAAACTACTGGTTCAAACTCTCAGAACAAGTGTGTGTAACGCATACAGCGACGTAGGGAAATGTAGATATAATCCATGTCCTTTTAAATATGTTTGTAGGAAATGTAATGTTGGACATTCACAAGTAAAATTTAATTCGTTTTGTGCCAAACAGGAATCATAACAGTAAGGTACCCAAAGAAATAACGGAAAGGGAAACACAAAGCGTAGGGGTAACGCCAATATAAACTTATGCGTTAGAAGCCTAGGATCATTCGAACTGACTTTTAGCTTCAGGGTACGTCAACTTGGTCTCCCAAAATATTACACTGGCCCTCGAGAAACAACACAAGTTATTTAAAATCTATTCGCGAAAAATTACAGGTCAATTTACGTGTTCCTCATTTGAGAATTTTGCATTGGGCTTAGTGTCACACACCGACTAAGTGTCCGTAAGTATAATACACCTGTAGTTTGAATTACGCGCGTGCATGCACGTTTGTTAATTCAGGTAACTACGGAAATGGACGACTGTGCATTATGTGATTTAGGTCAGGATGTGCGTGAGTTGTTTACGGCTAATTTCAGAATATCTTATGGAGACTGTCAGTTATTAGATCTATATATTAAAGTATTAAAGTGATTCTTAAATGTGTATGTAATGAACATGTATGTAGCGATTACTGTAGGTGTTCGCGTATTTATATGCTTCCACGGAGAGGTATGTACGTGGTTGTGGAATGCAAGGGTAAACAGTTTAGACTGTTATATTTTAATATTTAATTCTTGGTCTCCCACTGTATTATACTGGCACTCGAGAAACAACACATGTAAATGATTTTAAATCTATTCGCGAAAATAATCATACCGCTAGGAACAATATAAAGGAGATTAGTGATTAGATAGATTAAAGTGTAAAAGTTATTCTTAAATGTGTATGTATCGAACATGTATGTAGCGGTTACTGTAGGTGTTCGCGTATCTATATGTTTACAGGCTGAGGTTTGTACTATTCCTATCAGATTTATTACTTAATTTTGGTGTCCTGGGAAGGTCAGCCCTGAGATACTCTGGTCCGTAGCACATGTCACATTGATTTGATGAGACCACTTACTTCTCCAGCATACACTAATTTGATGATAACAGACCCCACCGGCTATCTATTGATATATGGAGTCCATCTGCTGGCTATACCGTTACATTAATCTAAGACGGAAAGTTTTGTAATTTTCAATCTTTAACAAAACTGCTATATTTAAATAAGTCTTATTGTATATATTGTTAAATAACAATCAGTCATAGGATGTTATTATTATGTTGTAGCTTTTCCCGTCGCGTCCGATCCAAGTGAAAGTGACCGTCAAAAGCGTGGATCATGGGTAGGAAGTCTTCCTCAGGCAACTCGAACTCGAGTTCCTCCATGAGATCAGGAGCCCTTTCGAATGTCACCTCATGAACCACTGTTCAGGTACCTCCGCGTAGGTTGATCTCAAATCCGCCAAAGGTCGTAGGTAGGTCGTAAGAATTTAACCTGCTGCCCCATTGCATGATCGTAAGAGGCGACTAAATTTGGGATCTTATCTTTTCTCTTCTTTTTAACAACTTTCTTCTTCCTAATGTCTCCCTTGACAATGCCTCACTTTTGGCCTTTAGCTGAGCGTTCGCCGCTGTGAGGAAGGCTTTGGGTTCTGTCCCCTGGCCGAGACATACTACAGTCTTTAAAAATGGTAGTTTCTGCTCCTGCTTAGCGCTCAGCATATTAGGAATGGGACAACTGGTTCGCCCGTTGTCAGTTTAATGTGACCAGATGGGGTGTGCTGCTGGGTGTCTTGGGCAGTATGCTTCAGTGAGGTAGCACTATAAATCTGCAAAAGTTCCGACCTATCACAAGGCTACTCAACACGAACATATCGCAGCCTACCAAAACACACATACACACTCACCACACGCATGCATGTCGCACCGTCCTCAAATGACCTTCGCTGTTAATAGGACGTTAAACAAAATAAACCAAACCAAACCAATCCTCCTTCGTGGACTCCGAGGGCTACTGACCCGAGCCTTCTGCCTGGAGGGGTGTATGTCGCAGACCTTCCCTCCTGTTCTGTTGATGATGAAAACCGGGTTCCTCAACTTATTCTTGGAAGCCTCTCACCCTTAGGGTTGTCCCTGGCCAAGTCTTCACTCTCAGACACCGGCATAGATCCTATGGATATTTGTATCCGTAATGTTTTGGGTCTCAGGTCCCCGTCTTCCCCCACAGTCCCTGTTCTCAGGTACCAAGGGGTGATCTTGAGCGGCAGGGGGTTACGTTCATCTCTCCCACGTACATCCTCGGTAACCACGGTGGGAATAGTAGGGTCTACTGACCGGCAGTAGTCTACCACGGGTTCAAAAACCGATGTCCCGTGAAACTGACGACAGCCTCGTCTCTTGGGTAACTCCCTTTTTGTTTACTAGCCCACTGATGAAAACAATGTTGCTGCTGCTGCAGCAGCTCTCCAGAGCTATTGGCGATTGCTTCTCCGTTTTGCAATAGCCACCTGGTCCAAGACAATACTCTCCAGTGTGGCGGATGACAACCTGTCATTTTGAAGAGATCGAGAAATAACTGCTCTGCATCCACAAGCAGCCGATCATAGGTAGCGTTCCTTACCAGCTCTAATGCACGCCTACTGACAGTTATCTGAGTGGGATTTATAATCATGTAAAGATATAAAAGATTTAAAATCATAACAGAAATATCAGACTGCCATCTCGCTACACCCTGTACATTTATAACGGTTGATATTCAATGCGTCTTATAAAGCCTCGTTAACGCATGCTCCATGGTACCACTCATCACACTGTATCATGAACTGCTCGCCCCACGGGCGTTGGCTGGTACAATGCACCATATCGTCAGTGCTGTCGCACATGGGTTTAGGAGGAACCGTGAAATCACGCAACCATTCGGGGACTTGTCGATCTCGACAGGGCTTGAGTTAATTATGATTGAGGGTCACGATCTTAGGGATATGTGCATGTGTTGGGATTAATAAGCTGTATATAAACAAATAAATCTATCTTTTTTAATCAGTTGTAACTTATTTATCATTTCATGATTGCAAGTAGTGACATCTGGTTACGTTAACTTCATCCCTTATCGTACCATCAAAATGCTTCTGTTAATGACGTCATTGCTCAGTGACCTATACAAAATTTGGTGAAGCAGTTCGAATGATGCAAAGGTGCATGTGTTTACAAATGGGTTGTTCTCCTAATCTATGTTTGAGTAGTTTTCCAAAGTTATAGAGTAGAATGTACAAAAGGGATTGGACAACGGGGAGTTACTGCATTATTTAGATGATTTTTTTACTTCTGAGGTGTAAATACCTCGAACCATTGTTCCCTGGCTTTGACAAAAAAAAAGAGAATAAAAGAGGTTTTACCTATTGTGAGTTTGGGGTCCTTCGCGCCGAAGAAAACCCCAACAAAACATAAAGAAAACGGAAGGGCCGTCTTCTGCACTACGTTAAAACAAATACAGTCCCTGTTAGGAGCATTTTGCTTTGTAGGTGCCTTATTAAGGCCACCATGGTAATGGATTTGGCGCATAATTTGAAGAACTGTGGGCATTTGGCACGTGGTTCGAATCCTAGTTTTAAGCAGATTACACTGATGACATAACGGTATTTAGTTTTTTCCCAATAGTAATTGCCGCGTACAAATGTAGGTTACCGAATTCCTGTATCTCATATACTGTCAACTCGGGCTACCGAATTCCTGTATCACATATACTGTCAACTCAGGCTACCGAATTCCTGTATCTCATATACTGTCAACTCGGGCTACCGAATTCCTGTATCACATATACTGTCAACTTACAAATGTAGGTTACCGAATTCCTGTATCTCATATACTGTCAACTCGGGCTACCGAATTCCTGTATATCATAAACCGTCAACTCGGGCTACCGAATTCCTGTATCTCATATACTGTCAACTCGGGCTACCGAATTCCTGTATCTCATATACTGTCATCTCGGACTACCGAATTCCTGTATCTCATATACTGTCAACTTACAAATGAAGGTTACCAAATTCCTGTATCTCATATACTGTCAACTTACAAATGAAGGTTACCGAATTCCTGTATCTCATATACTGTCAACTTACAAATGAAGGTTACCGAATTCCTGTATCTCATATACTGTCAACTTACAAATGTAGGTTACCGAATTCCTGTATCTCATATACTGTCATCTCGGACTACCGAATTCCTGTATCTCATATACTGTCAACTTACAAATGTAGGTTACCGAATTCCTGTATCTCATATACTGTCAGCTTACAAATGAAGGTTACCGAATTCCTGTATCTCATATACTGTCAACTTACAAATGAAGGTTACCGAATTCCTGTATCTCATATACTGTCAACTTACAAATGAAGGTTACCGAATTCCTGTATCTCATATACTGTCAACTTACAAATGAAGGTTACCGAATTCCTGTATCTCATATACTGTCAACTTACAAATGTAGGTTACCGAATTCCTGTATCTCATATACTGTCAACTCGGGCTACCGAATTCCTATATCTCATATACTGTCAACTACGGCTACCGAATTGTTGTATCTCATATACTGTCAACTCGGGCTATCACATTCCTGTATCTCATATACTGTCAACTCAGGCAACCGAATTCCTGTATCTCATATACTGTCAACTACGGCTACCGAATTGTTGTTTCTCATATACTGTCAACTCCGTCTACAGAATTCCTGTATCTCATATACTGTCAATTCAGGCTACCGAATTCCTGTATCTCATATACTGTCAACTCGGGTTACCGAATTCCTGTATCTAAAAAACTGTCAATTCAGGCTACCGAATTCCTGTATTTCATATACATCATATACTGTCAACTCTCGCTGAGTTTTCTGTACATTAACTGAAATAACATAAAATAACTAATCGTTATCGATTCAAGAAATATTTATTACATATAAACCGTAAAGACACTACACGTTACATAGAGTGGAACTGGTGATACTACTGATGACGTCACGTGACCTGTGTATGTTAACTTAAAAAAACTTTCTCTGGATCAATTAAATTCGAGCCATTTGAGGAGGTAGGGGGAGTCAGGTTATACACATAAAACATGCAGGGATGTTGATTTCAGATTTCATTACAGTAGTTGAAATGTATCACAGTGACGTGGTTACAATTCCGCTGTCTTAATATATTGATAAAATTATATTTGCAGTACATTTAACGGTAAACACATTCTACATATTGAGAAACAGTAGTTGAAATGTATCACAGGGACATGTTTATAAATTATATTAACCGTACATTTAAGGGTAAACCCATTCTTCGTTTTGAGAAACATGGACCACAGGGACATATTTACTAAATTATACGGGCAGTAAATTAACGATAAAGAACATTAATTACATGCCGTTTGTAACGTGTACAGACATGTTAAGAAATGTATAATGATATAACAATGTAAAGTTAATGTTGTTTAAGTCCACTGATATAAACTGTCTGTATCCTCACTCAAGGTTGAGTCACTCAGTCACTATAATACTTGAGGAGTTTGAGTCCCGGCTCTCCTGTATCTAACACTAAGTGTGACCACAACACATCACCCTTCTGTATACCTACTACTCCCTGTCGTCCTTTGTTTGTGTGAAGTGTTTTTATGTACTTCCCTGCTCCACTTATCAGTTCTATTGTGTTCCTTGTCCTGTCAACAATAACAATATTACCCTTACTATCATATACAACTGTACAAGGACCAAACTCGTCTGGTGTGACCGACCCCCGTACCTGTATCCCCTCCCCCCGGGCCTGTATCCCCTCCCTCCGGTAGTTGACCAGGAGCTGGAGTGTTGAGTTGTACACAATGATACGTTTATAACCCACTACTACAGCTATATTACCTGTAACACCACATCGTGATATTGACGGTACTGCCCCCTCCACAATGGCTGTATGTAACACCTGACCGTCCACTGTATACACCCCCACCTTGTGCCCCTGTCTATCATCCCATGTACCCACCACTACCCGACCCTCCCTGGTCACACACAGACTGAATGGCTCATCCTCTGTAGTGAATCTTATGACTGGTGTAGATGGTGTAGATACTTTACAGATAGTTTTATCTCTATAACAACAGAACCACAGACGACCTGTGGTGGGGTCCAGACTAATGTCCTCTATCTTACTGTTGTGTCGTATCGTCTGTATGACCTGACCTTGGTTGTCGATGAGATTTACTTTGTTGGTACAGTCACACAGCCACGCACGTCCATCAGATGTAGGACAGATCGATGAGATGGTATCCGGGTATGAGAAGTGGGACATGACGGTTGGACGGTCACGAAGTTTGTACCGGACTTCTCCAGTGGACGCTTGACCAGCATCTGTAGACTGGTTTGGTCGGACTACTGGACGTTGGTCGGAGTGACCACTAGTTGCCGATCCTACCTGGAGATGGTCAGTAGGTAGTTTTAGGTTCCCAATGGCCTGTTTTAGGTGACTTAGTCTGTCCATACCCGGAGTAAACTGTGCCATGTCTATGTTAGGTGTCGGTGGGATGTCTGGATCCATTTCCCGGATTTCTGTTACCGAGTCGTACACGAGTACACTGGTTCCTGTCTGGAGAGTCTGTTTATACTCTGATGAGAGGTCCCTCAAAGTTTTCAGTCTACTCTCCAGGTCTGTGATGTGGGTCTGTATTAGGTCCATGGCCGCCACCTCCATCTTGTCACAAAGTGCGATATAATCCTCAGTGATTTTGTCTAACTCTAACTTACATTTTGTAGTATTGTCGATGATATTTTTGCGAAGTTTATCGTACATAGGTTTACATGAACTCTTTTTTGTTCGAGATGAAATTATTTCTTGGTTTAGTTTTGGAATATTTACATTTTCTGTCTCATTGACAAAGTCCTGGAGTATTTGATTGTGTCGTGTTTTGATGTCAGATATCTCCAGAAAACTATCTATATGATGTTTGTGGAGAGTGATAGAGCACTTTGAACAGATTAACATTTTACAGTCCTGGCATAAAAAGATAACGTCATTTTGTTTGTGGACCTCACACTTAAGTTGTCCTTTTGGTCTAAAATGATACTGTGCTTTGATAATTGATTGGCCGGATTTTGAAGCCATGACTATTAGTAATTAAGCGTGACAAGATAGAGGTCGGCGACACTCTGGATCCTCTTGTGTATCTGTATAACAATGAAATGGCGGAATAAGTAACACACATCAACATTGATATAATACACAATAAGTAACACACATATATAGGATTTCTAAAAATCTCAAAACGTCAGCAGATAGTTCACACACACTTTTTTTGGACTTAACAGTAACAGTCCAGCTTTTTCGTGCTTAAATGTGTTTCAAACATCGCGAACAAGTATCCATTCATATTACATGAAGTGGTGTTTTGAAATGCATTTGTATACACATATATTGCCCAATAATCTGGCATTTTATGGCATATATGTAAATTGACCAAACCCACATCCAAAATACGGTGGATCACACCCACACATGACACAATGAATAAAATATTGTTTACTTTATAGAATATTCCAGTATGACAAGGAAAATAATTACAGGTAACTCTGCGTGTGCTGAAAATCAGAAAAGTAAACTTTTAAGCACAGAGGCAACTGAGATCAGGGAACCTCTTGTGCAGTTTTTCAGTCAAGGCAGTTTACCATAAGTGAACTAATTACCACTCCCTCCCATTAGGTGCACAGTGAGGTAGCCACAAACTACTACAGTCTTTGAAAGAACCTCTATATCTGTTCCCGGGATGATACACTCTGTAATTTATCTAACATATAAAAGTGTTGTACAAGGATAATTAGAGCAAATGGGAGCCTGAGCCAGGAAAAAAAGAGATTTAAAAAAGAACGCAAAATAAGTACTGTATACTCACCGACTAGTTCAAGTCAAGTTTATCGTAAGATATTTGATGTGCTCCGTTCTCTCAGCTCTTTGCGGAAGAATGTTGTCCTCTGAGAGAAGAATAATGTCGTCTGAGAGACAGGGAGGGCTGCCTGGGGGATACAAACGTATGTACAATTAACATATTTATTCGGCTTAAATACATCACATATGTTACTGGCACATACTGCAATTAATCAGAAAGAGCGGAGTGGACTAACACCATTGTGATGTGTGTAAAAACACCAGTGTGATGTGTGTAATAACACCAGTGTGATGTTGTGTAATAACACCAGTGCAATGCTTGTTGTAACACCAGTGTGACATGTGTAATAACAGCAGTGTGATGTGTATATTAACACCATTGTGATGCGTATAATAACAATAGTAAGATGTGTGTAATAACACCAGCGTGATATATGTGTAATAACACTGGTGTGAGGTGTGTAATAACACCAGTGTAATGTGTGTAATAACACCAGTGTGACGTGTGTAATAACACCAGTGTAATGTGTGTAAATAACACCAGTGTGATGTATGTAATAACACCAGTGTGATGTGTGTAATAACACCAATCTGATTTGTGTAATAACACCATTGTGATTTATTTAATAACATTAGTGTTAGACATGTTAGTTTCATTTATACTCATACTATCATAAACAGAATCTTACACTCGCGGTTATGTCGTATTGAATGTATCAAACTCGTAAAATTATTACATTTATTAAACTCCTTTGATATATTTTGTATCACATAGTTACTGATTTCAGATTCCCTTTTTGATAGTCACTGGGAAATGTATCAAACTAGAATACGTACGGTTCAGCAATGCTGACGTTTGATGTTTAGACTTCAAAAACAATCGCAACGAGGCAAAATATTCAACCTCGATATTGACTGGGCTAACAAAATTGAAAATACTAGTGGAATATTAATATGTTAGTTTTTTCATTTCAATGTAAAAACCTCCCCATTCAAGAGCCAAGGCTGCAATTAGAAACCCACTTTATCTTTGACCTTTGTACCCAAATGACCTTGACCTTTAATGCAGTGAGAAGCTGCAATAGCTCAGTCCGTACGAGTGTCTTGGTTTGTGTTTCTTTGGAAGCTGAGAAACAATACAGTCTGTGTTGGCGTCATTTAGCAAGACACTCTACCCTAAATGCGACAAAACTGTGTATGTTGTTCAATGAGGTAGCCACCAGCTACTACAGCCTCAAAATGACCCTGGCTGCTGACGGAGTTAATAACCCAACACAGAAACTTTAATCCAGTGTGACTTAAAATATTTGATTATTTGACTTAACCTTTAATTCAAACTAAGTTTGCTTCAGAAGTCCATAGCAAAATGTTTATACGTGGAAATATACAAAACATGTCCTTTGCATTTGATCATGACCTTTGGTTAGTTGACCCGATCTTAAAATCTGTTCAAAATATTCTCATAGTGTCATACACTTACACACATGTTCAATAGTGAAGACACAATTTGACCTTGATTTTGACCTAGTACCCATGACCTTTGGTCAGATGAAAGGTCAGATGACTCAATGTTAAATTCCAACCGCATTGTTTTATATAGTATATAAAAAGTTAAGCAGTGAAAATATCCAGACTTTGACTAAACTTGATCTTTACGCCAGTCACCTTGACCTTTGATCACATGTCCCTTTATTTAATTCTAACCAACATTGCTTCCTAGTATCACAACATAATATTCCTCAGTGAAAAGCTACAGAATTTGACCTTGTCCTTTGACCCAATGACCTTGACGTTTGGTAAGTTGATTCCTTATTTGATTGTGAACAGTTTTGTTTCATCAAGTCATCATTAAAAAAAATGAAGAAAAATGCAAAAAAAAAAAAAAAAAAACCCCCAAAAAACAAAAAAATAAGAGGCCAATGGGGTCTGTATTGCTCACCTGGTTGGATTAGACCAAATGTCAAAATAATGTTCATTTTCAATTAATTTTATTTGTAAATCTCAAACAATGCTATATATGGTTATATTGTGGGAATTCGAACTGCTTTAAAGATTAATGAAGTCCAGACTCTCTAAGGTCTGAAAGACCTCAAGAATTGTTTTTAAAACATGCATTCATCACTTTATGACAAGTAGCGATTTAAAGGAATTACCTCTATTTCCCCTATTGGGCCCCGCTCCTTTGGCCCCTTTATGGTCAGAGTCACCATTTATGCAAAATCTGTTGCCCTTCCCCCAAGGATGTTTCTGACCAAATTGTGTTCAAATCCATTCATTACTTTATGACTAGTAGCGATTTAAAGGAATTACCTCTGTTTCCCCTATTGGGCCCACACCTTTGGCCCCTTTAAGTCAGAGCCCCCATTTATGCAAAATCTGTTCCACTTCCCCCAAGGATGTTTCTGACCAAATTGTGTTCAAATCCATTCATGACTTTAGGACAAGTAGCGATTTAAAGGAATTACCTCTATTTCCCCTAATTTGCCCTGCCCCTTTGGCCCCTTTATGGTCAGAGTCACCATTTATGCAAAATCTGTTCCACTTCCATCATCGATATTTCTGACTAAACTGGGTTCAAATCCATTCATAACTTTATGACTAGTAGCGATTTAAAGGAATTACCTCTATTTCCCCTATTGGGCCCCGCCTCTTTGGCCCTTCGGGGGTCAGAGTCACCATTTATGCAAAATCTGTTTCCCTTCCCCAAAGGATGTTTCTGACCACATCGGGTTCAAATCCATTCATAACTTTATGACAAGTAACGATTTAAAGGAATGGCCTTTATTTACCTTATTGGGCCCCGCCCCTTTGGCCCCTCGGGGGATAGAGTCACCATTTATGCAAAATCTGTTTCCCTTCCCCCAAGGATGTTTCTCACTAAATTGGGTTCAAATCCATTTATAACTTTATGATAAGTAGCGATTTAAAGGAATTACCTCTATTTCCCCTATTGGGCCCCGCCCCTTTGGCCCCTCGGGAGTCAGAGTCACCATTTATGCAAAATCTGTTTCCCTTTCCCCTAGGATGTTTCTGGTCAAATTTGGTCCAAATCCAATAAAAACTTTTTGACTAGTATTGATTTAAAGGAATGACCTTTATTTCCCCTATTGGGCCCCGCCCCTTTGGCCCCTTTATGGTCAGAGTCACCATTTATGCAAAATCTGTTCCACTTCCATCATCGATGTTTCTGACCAAATTTGGTCAAAATTCAATAAGAACTTTGTGACTCGTAGCGATTTGAAGCAAATGTTGACGGACGGCCATGACAAAAGCTCACCGGACCTTCGGTAATAAAAATTAAAAAAAACCTTGATTTGACTTTGACTCTTTATATCAGTGTGTGTATTTTTGTGAATTGAACACTTTGACTAAGTTGCATGTACATAAATCTAAACAAACAGGAACAAAATTTGTAGACAGATGAACGGAGGGACAGACAGACGGACGGAGTGATTACCGAAGGACATTCGTACAACAAAAAAAGTTCTTTGTGAGTGTAAAATTGTAACTTCATGATCTCTAAACATATTTCCTTCACAGCATTCTTGATTTCAGATTTTATAAAGAGCAGTTTTCTTTGCACAATCTACACGCCTAGGATACAGGTTTGTTACAAGGATTGGAGAGGGGTTAATAACTAAGATTTTTTTTCTCTTCAACGGTTACTCTGAAGTACTTGTATGCCTATTTTCTCCGCTAAGGGGCGCTAATTAACCTCTACGACAAATAGATCTATGGTGTATGTGACGAGTTGGACAATTTTTTCAAGGTTCTACGTTCTAACAATACAGGGATTTAATGTCCGTTCATTTATTTTCAAATGAGTTCGTGGGTGATCTGTTTAAATTAAGAGCAGATATAAAAGTGTATCGGGACAATGACACTTTATACATTTTTGTTCATATCTATCATTGTTTTATAAACAACTGACTAATAGATGTGGATACGGTCGGACCAATAGCCATAAGGTTCGAAGTAAATTAAAAATTCAGAGGACACTTAGTTCTTCACAATTTTGTACTCACCGGTTAGTCCAATATGATTGTCTCCTCACGACGAAACTGATGCAGTAGTTTCAAGCTCAGGTCAACACTAAGCGTGCTCACTGTGAAGAAGAATACAATTTGATTGATGTGAGGCTAAATTCAATCAATACAACATATTTAACAGGGTTTGTTTGGAAAAAGAAAAGGCAAATATGTACCTACAGACGTGTATCGTGCTAGTTTAACTGTTAAATAGGTACTGTATGGACGTGTATTGTGGTACACTTTAAGTGTTAAATATGCACTGTACATACGTATACATACGCATATCGTGGTACACTTTAACACAATGTACGGACATGTATCGTGATACACTTTTACCGTTAAATATGTACGGTATGGACGTGCATTGTGGTACACTTTAACTGTTAAATAGGTAATGTACGGACGTGTATCGTGGTACACAATGTACGGACATGTATGGTAGTACATACTGTGCGGACGTGTATCGTGGTAAACACTGTACAGACATGTTTCGTGGTACACAATGCACGGACATGTATGGTGATACACACTGTACGGGCGTGTATCGTGGTGCACAATGTCCGAACGTGTATAGTGGTACACAATGTGCGGACATGTATCGTGGTCACGCTATCCGGACATATATCGTGATACACACTGCACGGACGTGTATCGTGGAAAACACTGTACGAATGTGTATCATGGTACACAATGTACGGACGTGTATCATGGTTAACACTATACGGACGTGTATCGTGGTACACACGGTACGGACGTGTTTCATGGTACACACTTTAAGGCCGTGTATCGTGGTACACACTATCCGGACATGTATCGTGATACACTTTTACCGTTAAATATGTACGGTATGGACGTGCATTGTGGTACACTTTAACTGTTAAATAGGTAATGTACGGACGTGTATAGTGGAACACTTTACCTGTTAAATATGTACTGTACGGACGTGTATCGTTATACACTTTAACTGTTAGATATGCACCGCACGGACGTGTATCGTGGTACACTTAAACTGTTAAATATGTATTGTACGGACGTGTATTGAGGTACATTGTAACTATAAAATATGCACCGTTGGGACGTGTATCTTGGTACACACTGCACAGACGTTTATCCTGGTACACACTGTACGAACGTCTATCGTGGTACACAATGTACGGACGGGTATCGTAATTCACACTGTACGGACGTGTATCGTGGTACACACTGTACTGACGTGTATTGTGGTTCACACTGTACGGAGGTGTATCGTGGTTCACACTGTACGGACGTGCATCGTCGTACACATTGTATGGACATGTATCGTGGTACACAATGTCTGGACGTGTATCGTGGTACACACTGACCGGACATGTATTATGGTACATACTCTACGGACGTGTATCGTGGTACACACTGTACGGACGTGTATCGTGGTTCACACTGTACGGACGTGTATCGTGGTGCACAATGTCCGAACATGTATCGTGGTACACAATGTACGGACATGTATCGTGGTACACACTGTACGGACGTGTACCGTGGAAAACACTATCGGGCGTGTATCGTGGTACACAATGTATGGACGTGTATCCTAGTACACACTGTACGGACGTGTATCGTGGTACACAATGTTCGGACATGTATGGTGGTACATACTGTTTGGACGTGTATCGTGGTACACACTGTACGGACTTGTATCGTGGTACACACTGTACGGACGTGTATCGGGGTTCACATTGTACGGACGTGTATCCTGGTTCATACTGTACGGGCGTGTATCGTGGTGCACAATGTCCGAACGTGTATCGTGGTACACAATGTACGGACATGTATCGTGGTACACACTGTGCGGACGTGTATCCTGGTTCACACTGTACGGTTGTGTATCGTATAAAACACTGTACGGACGTGAATCGTGGTACACACTGTACTGACGTGTATTCTGGTTCACACTGTACGGAGGTGTATCGTGGTACACACTGGACGGACATGTATCGTGGTACACACTGTACGGACATGTATCGTGGAAAACACTGTACGGACGTGTATCGTGGTACACACTTTACGGACGTGTATCGTGGTACACAATGTGCAGACATGTATGGTGGTACACACTGTACGGACGTGTATCGTGGTTCACACTCAACGGACGTGTATCGTGGTTCACACTGTACGGTCGTGTATCGTGGAAAACACTGTACGGACGTGTATCGTGGTACATATTCCACGGACGTGTATCGTGGTACGCAATGTCTGGACGTGTATCGTGGTACACACTGTACGGGCGTGTATCGTGGTACACAATGTTCGCTCATGTATGGTGGTACATACTGTGCGGACGTGTATCGTGGTACACATTGTAAGGACTTGCATCGTGGTACACACTGTAAGGACGTGTTTCGTGGTACACACTGTACGGACTTGTATCGTGGTACACAATGTACGGACGTGTATCTTGGTACACACTATGGACGTGTATCGTGGTTAACAGTGTACGGACATGTATCGTGGTACACAATGTACGGACGTGTATCGTGGTACACACTACGGACGTGTATCATGGTTAACAGTGTAAGACCGTGTATCGTAGTACACACTATCCGGACATTATCGTTTTACACACTGTGCGGACATGCATCGTGGTACATACTGTATGGAGTGTATCGTGGTACACACTATCAGGACATGTATCGTGGTAAACAATGTACAAATATGTGTCGTCGTACGGACGGGTATCGTGGTACACAATGTTCGGACGTGTATCGTGGTCACATTGTAGGAACGTGTATCGTGGTACACAGTGTACGGACATGTATGGTGGTACAAAATGTCCGGACGTGTATCGTGGTCACACTGTACGGTCGTATGTCGTGGTACACACTGTACCGACATGTATCGTGATACACAATGTGCAGACGTGTATCGTTGTACACACTGTTCGGACATGTATTGTGGTACACTTTAACTGCTAAATATGTACTGTATGGATATGTATCGTTGTACACACTGTACCGACATGTATCGTGGTACAGAATGTCCGGACGTGTATCTTGGTACACACTGTACGGAAGTGTATCTTGGTTCACACTTTACAGACGTGTATCTTGGTTCACACTGTACAGACGTGTATCTTGGTTCACACTGTACAGACGTGTATCGTGGTATACACAGTATGGACGTGTTTCGTGGTAAACACTGTTCGGACGTTTGTTGTTTTATACACTGTACGGACGTGTTTCGTTGTACATACTGTACGGACGTGTTTCGTTGTACACAATTTACAAATGTGTATCGTGATACACACTGTATGGACCTGTATTATGGTTCACACTGTACAGACGTGTATCGTGGTATACACAGTATGGACGTGTTTCGTGGTAAACACTGTTCGGACGTTTGTTGTTTTATACACTGTACGGACGTGTTTCGTTGTACACACTGTACGGACGTGTTTCGCTGTACACACTTTACCAATGTGTATCGTGATACACACTGTATGGACCTGTATTATGGTTCACACTGGACGGACGTGTATGGTGGTTCACACTGTACGAACGTGTATCGTGGAACACACTGTATGGACGTGTGTCATTGTTGACACTGTACGGACGTGTATCGTGGTACACAGTGTACGGAGGTGTAACTTTGTACATACTGTACGGATGTGTTTAATTGTACACACTGTACAGACATGTATTTTGGTACACACTGTATGGACGTGTATTTTGGTACACACTGTACGGACGTGTATCGCGGTACACCCTGTACGAACGTGTATCGTGGTACACACTGTACGGATGTGTTTTCGTGGTACACTCTGTACAGACATGTATCGTGGTACACACTCTACGGTTGTGTATTATAGAACACACTGTATGGACGTTTATCGTGGTCACACTGTACGGTCTTGTGTCGTGGTACACATTGTACCGACATGTATCGTGGTACACAATGTCCGGACGTGTATCGTGGTACACACTGTACAGAAGTGTTTCTTGGTTCACACTGTACAGACGTGTATCTTGTTCACACTCTACAGACGTGTATCGTGGTATACACAGTATCGATGTGTTTCGTGGTAAACACTGTACGGACGTGTTTCGTTGTACATACTGTGCGGACGTGTATCGTAGTACACACTTTACAAATGTGTATCGTGATACACACTGTACGGACGTGTATGGTGGTTCACACTTCGGACGGGTATCGTGGAACATACTGTATGGACGTGTGTCATTGTTGACACTGTACGGACGTGTATCATGGTACACACTGTACGGACATGTATCGTGGTACACACTGTGCGGACGTGTATCGTAGTACACTGTGTACGGACTTGTATCGTTGTACACACTGTACGGATGTGTTTCATGGTACACACTGTACAGACGTGTATTTTGGTACACACTGTACGGACGTGTATCGTGGTTGCACTCTCCGTACATATATCTTGATGCACACTGAACGGACATATATCGTGGTACACACTGCACGGACGTGTATCGTTGTTCACACTGTACGGACGTGTATCGTGGTCACACTATCCTGACATATATCGTAATACACACTGTACGGACGTGTATCGTGGTTCACACTGTACGGACATGTATCGTGGTACACAATGTACAGACGTGTATCGTGGTACACAATGTACGGACGTGTATCGTGGTACACATTGCAAGGCCGTGTATCGTAGTACACACTATCCGGACATGTATTGTTCTACACACTGTGCGGACATGCATCGTGGTACACACTGTACGGAGTGTATCGTGACGTGGTTCAAACTATCCGGACATGTATCATGGTAAACGATGTACAAACATGTATCGTGGTTCACAATGTCCGGACGTGTATCGTGGTCACACTGTACAAACGTGTATCGTAGTACATACTGTGCGGACTTGTATTTTGGTACACACTGTTCGGACGTTAGTTGTTTTATACACTGTACGGACGTGTTTCGTTGTACACACTGTACGGAAGTGTTTCGTTGTACACACTTTACAAATGTTTATCGTGATACACACTGTATGGACCTGTATTATGGTTCACACTGTACGGACGTGTATGGTGGTTCACCCAACGGACGTGTATCGTGGAACACAGTGTACGGACGTGTATCGTGGTACACTGTGTACGGACGTGTATCGTTGTACACACTGTACGGATGTGTTTCATGGTACACATTGTACAGACGTGTATTTTGGTACACAGTGTACGGACATGTATCGTGGTACACACTCTACGGACGTGTATCGTGGTACACTGTGTACGGACGTGTATCGTTGTACACACTGTGCGGATGTGTTTCATGGTACACATAGTACAGACGTGTATTTTGGTACACACTGTACGGACGTGTATCTTGGTACACCCTGTACGAACGTGTATCCTGTTACACACTGTACGGATGTGTATCGTTGTACACCCTGTACGAACGTGTATCGTGGTACACACTGTACGGATGTGCTTTCGTGGTACACGCTGTAAAGGCGTGTATCGTGGTACACACTGTCGGACGTGTATCGTGGTACACCCTGTACGAACGTGTATCGTGGTACACACTACGGATGTGCTTTCGTGGTACACGCTGTGAAGGCGTGTATCGTGGTACACACTGTACAGACGTGAATCATGGTACACAATTTACGAACGTGCATCGTGGTACACACTGTACAGACGTGTGTCGTTGTACACAGTTATTGGTACACTTTAACTGTTAAATATGTACTGTACCGATGTGTATCGTGATACACCTTTATTCTTAATATTGATTGTACGGAGGTGTATCCTAGTACACTTAAAACGAATGACAATTATGTACTATACGGACAGGTATCATGTTACAATTTCACTTTAGATATTAACTGTACCAATGCGTTTTGTATTACACTTTTACTGTTAAATATGTACTGTATGGATGTGTATCGTTGTACACTTTAATTGTTAAATATGTACTGTATGGACGTGTATCGTGGTACACTTTAATTGTTAAATATGTACTGTACGGACGTGTATCGTGATACAATTTAACTTTTAAATAATGCTATATATGCAGATGTGGCCATGAGGTTGGGATCTCAATAGTTTCAAACATAAAATCCGGATATTCCAGACTCCCTAAAGGTGTTCAAAGACTAGTTCTGAGCGATATTATCGATAAACCGGTTTATTATGATACGAGTTAGTCGGTACAATATACCGGTACACGTAATTCAAAACCGGTTTTCTGGTTTCACTTTCACTTTCCTATTACTTTTGTTTATGATCAGTCAGACGCTTTAATAGTACGTAAAATTGCAAGCCTCGATTTGCATTGGATGGCCCTCACTTTGAATCAATGCAAGCATGGCGCATGTGAAGTACGTCAAAAAAAAAAAAGAATACTAAGAACATAGCTAATTTAAGTTAACATATTTGACATGTTATTTTCACTTATTTAAACCTATTTTGCCTCAGTAAGGTTAGTATTTAAGAAGTAAATATGTCGCTGAAAAATATCGCGGTATATCGATAATATCATAAATATTATGATATATCGAGATGCGGTTTTCTGTTAACGATACCCAGCACTACCAAAGACCCAAAGGATTCTTTTTACAACATGATTGTTCTTAAATAATCCAAGTCCCTAGGGTGGGGGAAGAATACGCGGCCTATATCTACATCATGATTGTAATTATCTTTAAACTTTTGATGCCCCTTGTGTCCCTTTGGGTCAGCACATTCAGTCTTAAATTCTCATCAGTGGTTATGAAGCATAAGCTGTTTGAATAAATTGTTGACGGACGACGTACGGACGAAGGACGCCGCGGTCCTTCGGGCCAGGTCAGGTAAAAATGTACATATTATAGCGAAAATCGCAGGTAAAAATCATACAGCATGAAAGCATGCATCTTAAATTCCGTTTGAAATTGGATTTCGTAGTATAGGGAATTAGGGTACAATATACTGTTGTCTACGTTTGTATTACGCGTAATGACCCAGAACTACCTGACAGGGTACATATACTGTTGTCTACGTGTGTACATAACACGTAAGGACAAAGAACTACCTGATAGGGCACAATATACTATTGTGTACAGTATATGTGTATCATCTGTAACGACCCTGAACTCCATGACCGGGAACTACATATATACTGTTGTCTACATCCTTACTTTACGGAAGGACTAAGAACAACACACTCAATCTTGTTGTTTATATTGTGTTCTTGTTTAGCCAATCATCTAATCAACACTTGTAATTATACAAGAACCTTTCAAGATTGAATTTAAATTAAATTTGAGTTGGATTTGAATTTGTAAAGTACAGAGACTCGGCACATATTCCAACAAACGGTCCACTTACATACATCAATCAACATACTGTGTTTCATTTACCTATGTTGTGAATAAACTAGCACGCGACAATTTATTTATCTGGATTCGATTTTGTTCAGTTTTACAAAGGTTGCATCAAATTAGAACACTTCGGACAACCTTATACTTTACCACAACTGTAATCCTCTCTTTCGGGCCGTTTTTGATAGGATTTCTGATCGTCTGTCCCTGTCGGCCATCATGTTGACTAGCAGACGACAGTAAAGAAAGAGTTATGCCCCTTTGACCAGTAGGTGCTACCTAAATTTATACCTGCCATAAAAGTTCCGGTCTCAAACATGAAAGTGTATTATGTTTGTGAATGTTGATATCCAAGTCACTCTTAATTTGGCATTTGATTATACTTTAAAATCATGCTAGGTACCCGGTATTGTCCTTCGCATCTCTGAATGTGTAAACTTGGCATAATTCAAACTTTTTAAAAAATCTATTTCTCGGTCTCGTGAAGTAAAATGACAATGAGAGTCGTTCTCCTATTTTTAGACTGTGGTTTAACTGTAATGGATTTTAACGAAAGCGAAGAGACAAATAACCGAACAATTTAGGAAACAATTCACTTCTGATTGATTTGTAATTAGAACTTTTCGATACGCTTGTGTATCTTTTATTATTGTATTATGACAATTTGGGATTCGAAAACTCCAAACTAGTAGAGAAAATGCATTTTTAAAAAGTAACATGTACAACGCAATCTATATTCTTTTCAATCGGCCCTTCATACATATAGTTAGTTTGAAATAATTATCATAACTTATTTATATTTGTATGATTTCAATTATAATACATATACATTGTACCTATCGACCTCATTATACAGGTGAACAAAATGCTGAGCAAAATCTTACCTGTGTTGTCAGACGCTAAGTAAATGTCTTGGTAGGTTAACCTGCGGCGTAATTTGTGGTGAATGTCTCAGCTAGCGTCTTGTCTGGTGGAATGCCCCGTCTGTTGTGCAGTGCATACGTATACCTGTTACCTTATCTACCTGGTCACGTGAATGACTCATATCTCTTCCCGTTATTTGATTGGATAATACTTATCAAACTGTCTTCAAAGGCTACTAACGCGTCGATATATGTTCAAGGTTTTTTCTTTACCAAAATGCAATACAGCATGGGTAGATAGGTAGGGTAGGCTATACAATTACATTATACACAATCCATACTCATGTACAATATACAAGATGGCGGAGGATCATTCCTTTTTTTACTGACCCACAAGTGCTTTTTCTTTAGCAGTTGCATGAAATGAATATACAGTATATCAATGAAAACGTCACCAACATGTTTCTGTAGAAATAACATTACCGTCACCCACATGTTGTTTCTGTAGAAATAACATTACCTTCACCAACATGTTGTTTTGTAGTAATAACATTACCGTCACCAACATGTTGTTTGTAGAAGTAGCATTATCGTTACCAACATGTTGTTTCTCTAGAAATAACATTACCGTCACCCACATGTTGTTTCTATAGAAATAACTTTGGTTTATTTGGTTTGGTTTATTTTGTTTAACTTCCTATTAACAGCCAGGGTCATTTAAGGACATGCCGGGCTTTGGAGGTGGGGGAAAGCCGGAGTACCCGGAGAAAAACCACCGGACTACAGTCAGTACCTGGCAACTGCCCCACGTAGGTTTCGAACTCGCAAACCAGAGGTTGAGGGCTAGTGATAAGTGTCGGGATTCCTTAACCACTCGGCCATCGCGGCCCCCTTATAGAAATAACATTACCCTCATCATCATGTTGGTTTGTAGAAATAACATTACCCTCATCATCATGTTGGTTTGTAGAAATAACATTACCGTCACCAACATGTTGATTCTGTAGAAATAACATTATCGTCACCAACATGTTGATTCTGTAGAAATAACATTACCGTCACCAACATGTTGTTTCTGTAGAAACAGGTTTTGCTGGTGAGGTACCGTATTGGGTAAAACGAAACTGAATTCCGTTGTAATGTAACCCTTAAAATGTATACTGTACCCGTCATGGACCCCAAGTTACATTGCAATTTTACCATCCAAGGCCATACTACCTGTATTTCACCTCTACATTACCCTCTATTAGCAAATCAAACCATTTTGGTTTATTATGTAGTGTTGGTGGGCCTTTGTGAACAGAGTGTGTTTCATTTTCAAAATTCCTTTTCCAGTTTTAAAAATATTAAAGTATTAATATTTCATTAATGTCATGACTTATATCTAAAACATTAATTAATATTCACTTAAACCTTTGAATGGTCACCTAAGAATTAACCACATACCAAAAATAGACTATAGCCTTATATATACAAGGATTATCTTAATAAAAACAATACACAATATACGTAACAATGCGTACTAACTTGTCTCTTTGTCAAGACTGACTGTGTGAGTGAAAATACTATTTACGTCTATGTGACGAAATGATATTCTCGCTCGACGATAGAAAATTTTGTTTATCGACAAAGCGTGCATGTTATACTACATATGCCGCCGTCCCGCTTATACATGTAAACAGTATACATAATAATGCACACGAGTGTCGGTGCAGAGTTTCAAGACAGACTGGTCCCTTTGTCAAGTTCTGACTGACTGTATCTATACAAATTGCGTTGAATAGACTACTGATCGGGTGACATTTACCTGTCCCGCTTATATGTGTACCTTTGTACCTTTAATATTACCTTGGCTAGATAAATGAGAACTAATTTTATATAAATGTATAAATGTTGTGTCTGGCTCAAAACTGACATGCTATGTGGGACTGAATTGGGGGGTTGAGGGGATTGAAGATCCTTTTTCATCGGTTGGAATAAAATCATTTGATCCATACAAGTATATAGTCCAAATGAGCATTGTTTAAATATATTATAATATTGGTATTTTATTAACCTCATCACTTATATTGATCATATTAATTATTTCAAGTAAAAAAATGTTCGCTGTGAAATATGAAATAAATGATCATCTAATAAATCGGCCGCTTTCCCAAAATAGACTATAGCCATATGCATGTACATAGAAATATACAAGGTTTATCTTTAACACAAAGAGTAAAAATAACAATGCATACGAGTGTCGGTGTTGAAGTTTCAATCTATGAAGATAGTTTATAAGTACATATCAATTTCTACCGATGTTTGTAATGTGTTGATGTGAGATGTTTTGGGGGTGTTTTTGTGTAGTTTTTGGATATTTTGGGGTATATCGTTTAACCCCTGCTGGTCGGGGCACGTGGAATTGTCTTGGATTCAGCTATTCAATGTTATTAAGTGTTTTATAACATCAACTGATAATTGTTTTTTTATACTTAATGATAATGTATACAACCTCAGGTGCACAAAATCATTAAAAGTAGATTAGCTATCGATATCTCTCTCCGAGATCGGATCTAAAAAGTTCATGCTCGTATCTCTCCATATTCACGCTTCGTGCTTCCTCCGAGTGCGTCGCCACGCCCCTTAATGCAAAGGGACGCAAGTCCTGCGCCCTCCAAGTCCGTTAACCTCTCTCTCTCTCTCTCTCTCTCTCTCAAAAAAAAAAAAAAAAATGCTTAACCGGTGTGAAATAAGATCGTGTTTTATGGTGCCCACCAACTCATCAAAGTTGTTTTCCCCACATTTCATTGTTCTGAGCTTAATCAAAATTGACAATATTAAACTATAACACTCTGTATATTTTGACTTGTGATTCGAGGCCCTGTAAGCACAAAAGTTATAAAATTGTATTCCGTCGTCATCTGTGTTACTATGTTATATCACAGGCGTCTGCCTCTGGATGGTATTAATAGACAAAGAATATTAGACGCTACTCATACGTAGTGCTAATATTTTTATACCAACCAGAAGCAGACGCCTGTGGTTACAATGTAAATCACTTAATTAACGACAATGGTACAAGGGAAGTAACTCTTATGTGTTTTTTGGTCTTTTTCAAACAATTAGTGTTTAAATTTGATGTTATCAATGACACCTACTACATTAGTACATTTGTTGAATATAAAATTTTAATTACAATGACTTGATTTGGAAATCTGTAAGTTGGAAGCTTATACTTTGCAGATGACTCGCTAATTTTGTCGCATTCTCCGGAGGTTCTGTAAAAATCATTGAATAAACTTGAATCGTCTTGCACAACATGTCAAAGTTCAATACAAAGAAAACCAAAACTATGATTTTCCAGTCAAGGAGTAGAATAACAAAAATTTCACGAAAAAACAATTCCTATTTTGTAAAAACTCAACCAGAAGTTCCAGAGAATAAGAATAGGAAATTTACATTAGATGTTAAAGACCTTCGCGCTTAAATTTTCAACTTAACAGTATTTAAACAAAATTGCTGATATTGATTTTGAAAAAGAAGTACATGTTTTTATGGGTTATCTATACAGGAAAAAAATGTTGAATTAAAAAAGAACAGATTTGGTGTTCTCTCAAATATTATGGAATAACATTAATATCAATGTGAATCCTATTTTTTCTTCTACAGAAGATGGAGTGATCGAGGTAGATACTTCATTGAAGACATGTTTTACTGAAAGTAGTAGACTGTTAAATTAAAAGAAAAATATACTTATAGTTAATTTTACAGAATACTATGGTGTTGTAAGTGCTATTCCAACACATTGGAAAAAATCTTATCAGAAATGACATTTGAAATATCAATATTCCATGCTGTTAATCAATTTTGTACGTATCTACTCATAACAAAGCCAAAAAACATTTTTGTTTTCTTGACTTAATATAAAGTTTGCCAGAAACTAGTCAATTGAAATGGCATGAATTGTTACAAAATACCTCTGGAAACATTAGATATTTCTATTTACTTTCAAGAAGTATTACAGATGAGACACAATTTCAATTTAAAATGTTTCATAGACGTATATATACCAATACTAAACTTATAAAGAGTCGTTAGTAGATTAAGAGAGATGTACACTTATTTTAATGACAGGGAAGCCATATTGTTTTGATGGCAGGGAAGCCATTTTGTTTTGATGGCAGGGAAACCATTTTGTTTTGATGGCAGGGAAATCATTTTGTTTTGATGGCAGGTAAACCATATTGTTTTGATGGCAGGGAAACCATTTTATTTTGATGGCAGGGAAACCATTTTGTTTTGGTAGCAGGTTAATCATTTTATTTTGATGGCAGGGAAACCATTTTGTTTTGATGGCAGGGAAACCATTTCGTTTTGATAGCAGGTTAATCATTTTATTTTGATGGCAGGGAAACCATTTTGTTTTGGTAGCAGGTTAATCATTTTATTTTGATGGCAGGGAAACCATTTTGTTTTGATTGCAGGGAAACCATTTTGTTTTGATGGCAGGGAAACCATTTCGTTTTGATAGCAGGTTAATCATTTTATTTTGATGGCAGGGAAACCATTTTGTTTTGATGGCTGGGAAACCATTTTGTTTTGATGGCAGGGAAACCATTTCGTTTTGATAGCAGGTTAATCATTTTATTTTTATGGCAGGGAAACCATTTTGTTTTGATGGCTGGGAAACCATTTTGTTTTGATGGCAGGGAAACCATTTCGTTTTGATAGCAGGTTAATCATTCTATTTTGATGGCAGGGAAACCATTTTTTTTGGTAGCAGGTTAATCATTTTATTTTGATCGCAGGGAAACCAGTTCGTTTTAATGGTAGAGAAGTCATTGTAACGCAGGACAAGCGTCAGATATAGGTAGTTAGAAATGAAACAACTACACTAGAACTAGTACAAGAACTATTCACAATTTATTATATACAAATGCATATAGACAAAAAAAAACAAAAACAAAAAACACACACACACAATCACACTCATTCTCACAACCTCGACCAAACCCATAAAGTTCCATATATAAAAGTTCAGCACAGCACGTCACAGTACATCACATTCCACAGTATAAGTCCTCACGAACAAGACATTGAAGCTGAACCGGAGTACAGCTTTCTCCCGCGCGCGTCCCATCTAGGGTGACTGACACCAAAGGTCCTCCTCATTATACACTAACCCGCAGGTTACGTATATAGATAGCTACCAGCAAAGGTTTCCAGCTGAGTAACAATAGACAATTCCACTAGAATGTCTGCAACGTTGATCCCAAACCTTTGGATACCATGACCCGCCTGTGAATATCCACAAACTCCCTGTGGCTGACCTTGGTCTATCACCGGTCCTGTTGCCGAAGCCGTGGTAGTTTGCAGTCCTGATTGGTATAAGGATTGTTCTCACTCCAACGTGGAAAGCTTCAAAATACACACAACAAAACACTTGACAATTCCTCACCTATCACTCATACTGATAACTTATAATCATTAACATTGTACTAGTAACATAACATATAACATGCATAGTTATATATACATATGATACTGGTTAATATATGCACTCATAATACTAAGTATTCATATAAAACAGTATTTCGAACACGTGTCGGTCCCTTTCTAACACTATTAGCACTATGGACAATACTTCAAATATGGCGTCTCAACGCTTCCGTATTTTTTTTACATCAGCTAAACTCACCGATCTAGTTAACCTGTAAAAATGGACATACATACACATATTTACTACTAATGCAATAAAGCTACCCTATATGCTATACTACAGGTTTGAATACAACTTTAACCAATTAACTATGAAAATACTACAATACCAACAATACATAAACATGTATACTACGTCTATTCAATGTTACGCATGATTGGACCGCACGTTCAAATGTATACTAGAAATACATTTACCCGGTATACGAGACACTCAAAGAAATGAATTAGTGAAGTAAATATAATCTTTTAAAATTAGTTACTCACCACAGTCTGAATTCCGTGCCTGTATCCACGTAAATAAGTCATCCGACTACAGGTAATCAAAACACGGCCATTTCTCACGGCATACCTTACCTGTAGTGACGCTTCCGAAACTTCCGCACGTGCACTTCCGCTCTATCCATACTTTCATTCGTACCATACAAATAAGCGCACACGATTCACAAATAAAACAGCCATAACACATAGATATAATTATATATATATAAATGCATGCGATCGTGACAGTCATTTTGTTTTGATGGCAGGGAAACCATTTTGTTTTGATGGCAGGGTAACCATTTTGTTTTGGTGGCAGGGAAACCATTTCTTTTTGATGGCAGAAAAAATAATGTTTTGATGGCAGGGATACCAGCTAGTTTTGATGGCAGGGAAATCATTTTGTTTTAATGGCAGGGAAACCATTCTGTTTTGATGGCAGGAAAACCATTTCGTTTTGATGGCAGGGAAATCATTTTGCTTTGATGGCAGGGAATCTATTTTATTTTGATGGCAGGGAAACCATTTTTTTTGATGACAGGGAATCTATTTTGTTTTGATGGCAGGGAAACCATTTTGTTTTGATGGCAGGGAAACCATTTTGCTTTTTTCTGGGAATGCTTCCATGTTAAGACTGTTTGGTTTCCATCAACACAGAAAATAGAAGAAGCCTTTGGTTTTATGATTCCTCGTCATCCAATGTCTGTTAATATTGGTGTACATGGTATTGATGAGGAATATGAAATCAAATATGTAATATTAGTACGTAAAGAGTTTTAATATATCATTTTAAACAAAAGATAACTAGTCCAACAGGTGTTATTGGAAAAAGGTTTCTATCATACTTTTAAAATATAAAAAAAACATAGTTGTATTTGATTTGAACACATTTTGTAGTTTAGACACAATTGGATTTGGCACAACTTAAAAAAACAACTTATAAAAACCCCCTCCACAAATATGTATTACAAATATTGTGAAAGCGACACATTATGCTCATAATTATTATAAAGAAAGGAAAGCAAAGAAAAATGACAGGAAGAAAGACAGATCTAGAGAACTAGGAGTAAGATGAATGTTGTACATCAGGATACACTACCAATCAGGGTTCATAAACAATATACATGTACACAATATATATTTAAATACAATTTGTTTTTACAGGTTCTGCTTAAGGAAAAGAAATTACATAATGAAAAAATGGAGAATCATTGAGGTTGTCCTGGAGAAAAAATGTCATGCATTTCTTTATCATAAGATTACGACCACAATTGTCTAACAACCGGGTTAAATTATTTTCAACATTTTTCAAGTTCCTAGTTCTTTCGATTTTACTTCGGGAAATAGACCTTGTCCCATGGAGTGTAAAGGTATATGATCACCCGGACGACCACGTTCACGTGGGTTTCTCCCGGTTTCTCCGGATTCCTCCCGCAATACCTCTCGTGCGCTCCCATCCGGGCCAACCAGAGTGATACATATAAGTTAACATAACATGTTGTAAAATAACTTAACTGCTCGCAAACAACACGGTGATTTATAATTTGAAATAACTGTTCGCAAACTACATGTTGATTTATAACTTGAAATAACTGCTCACAAACTACCGGTGATTCATAACTTGAAATAACTGCTCACAAACTACAGTGTGAGATGGTTAAAACAGTTAACAACTATCCAGATAAGGAGGTTTACATATGAAATGTTTAAAACGAATATTAAAAATTTCCATTTCTAAATATTTTAAACTCAATTAAAGTACACGTAATATATTTTAAGTTAGCGAGAAACTTCTTTATATTTTCTTGGAAATGTGCTTACAAAAGATAAGACGTGCCTAGATGGCGTGAATTTGATTTCACGGTCGGATGTGAAGGTCATGGTTCACCCGTCCGGCCACGTCGGTTTTCACACTACCGAAACACTTCTTACTTACTCGGAAATGTATGTGTATGGGTAAATATAAACAAGTTAAAAAAGACTTATGGTGGTAATTTTAGACGTGTGACAACTGACTGTAACGTGCCACTGGCGGCTTTAAGGGGGAAGGGGTTGGTTGTATCGTGAAATACACTAGAATGCAGGATTTTGCATTTACCTGCTAAAATGTTCCCGATTGGTACTCCCGGACCCCACGTAATTTGGCACGACCACAATATCCGCCTATATTTCGGGTAGTCCGAGTTTCCTCTGGCCCTGACCATAGACTTGGTGTCAGGGCCAGGGGAAACTCGGGGTATATTTCGGGTTGTTTGAGCGTCCATGCAGAACAAGGACCATGCTCACAGCAAAATCTACCTTAATTCTTGTCGACAGTTTATACACCGATAATAAACCATGGATGAAAAGTGTTTTACTTAATGTGTGACGGACAAATGAGTAACTCAAATTGATAATTTTATTAAATTGACATCATTACCAATGATTACGTCATGACTGCTCAACAGGTGTCTGACAGAGAGTACTGGTCTGTTAGACAAACTCCGGGACTGTTTACAAGATTGTGTAAGTGTTTGTATATATGTACGTACGTGTGTGTCATTGTCGGTCATGGATGAGGAAATTCCGTGTACTAATAAAGTTTTGTGAAACAGAGGTCAAACTGCATGAGTTAAAGTGGAGACCACTTACAGGCCGACATATGTATAAAATAAATTTCACAAACGACCTTCTTAAAGCCCTGAGGTAAAACCCATAATTTTGTCCTGAACACGCGGGCGGGTGTCCCTTTAGTCCGATAGTTCAAGCCCAACTGGGATTGAGTTATTAATGATGGCTGAGAGGTCGAGGACGAAGTTTTCTCGATGTCCAGATACAGCACTGACTGGCAGTCGATCTTCGCGATACAGTAAGTAATATACTAACTAATCATATTTAATGGTAATTCTATACATGTTATATGTTAGAGATGTCACAGGGATGAGGCCATAAGGGCATATTTTATGAGTATGAAAAACTTCCGCGAGTTACAGTAAGTTATAAAGAGATGGGACCGTATAGCAGATTATATAGGTATATTATATTGAAATCTTTTATAGGTACATCATATTGTAAGCCATTATAGGTACATTATATTATAATCTATTATAGATACATTATATTATAATCTATTATAGGTACATTATATTGTAATCTATTATAGGTATATTATATTGTAATCTATTATAGAAACATTATATTGTAATCTATTATATGTACATTATATTTTTATCTTTTATTGGTACATCATATTGTAATATATTATAGGTACATTATATTGTTATTTATTATAGGTACATTATATATTGCAATATATTATATGTACATTATATTGTAATGTATAATTGGTACATTATATTGTAATCTATTATAGGTACATTATATTGTAATCTATTATTGGTACATCATATTATAATATATTATAGGTACATTATATTGTTATTTATTATAGGTACATTATATATTGCAATATATTATATGTACATTATATTGTAATCTATAATTGGTACATTATATTGCAATCTAGTATAGGTACATTATATTGTAATCTATTATATGTACATTATATTGTAATCGATTATTGGTACATCATATTGTAATCTATAATTCCGCGAGTTACAGTATGAGTGTATAGGCTCATTATATTGTAATATATAATTCTGCGAAAAGACCTATATTTAAGCATGGAACTGTTACAAGATACTAGTATACAGTTGGTATGAATATATTTTGGGTGACAGATAAATAGAATGTCGTCCGTTGTTAGAACGTAAAATTACATTCAAATAGGGGTTTCCTCATTTGTTTGTTTGTTTGTTTGTTTGTGACACAGGCAAAATATATTCAAAGTTCAGCTTATCATATAAATGACGTCAGTATGTTCAGAAGAAATACTATTATTGCTAGTGTCAACGTAAATGATAGACAAGCTCATTAAATAGTTTTAATACAAAATCAGCTCTATTATATATTTCACATACGTATGCAGATATAGCAAAATTGTAAACAATTGTATAATTTCTTATTGTTTGAAATTTAAGACACGCCATTAGGCATTCATAAGTGATGCGCCGTTGAACGAGTATTTCCTCGAAAACACTTAACTTGTGTATGATTTCATCGACTGAATTTACGTTATTTTTAGAAGTCAAGTCATTGAAAGTAGATGACAACGATTCTAAGAATATTTCGTTTGTAACAGACTCCGTGTCTGAGGCGACAGTACATAATTCGGATAACTAAACACACATTGTGACCGCTTGCTAAAAATCAAGATGATGAAGTAGAAGAATTTCGAAGGGTGTTTCAAAAGCGATTTTTTTACCCGAAGCGCACATGAATTGTTTTTAGAGTGCTTTACTTAGCACTTCCGCGGTTTTTCCAAATGCCAGTCACTTCAAATAAACATAGTCTATAGTCTATATAGCTAGTTTCAAAACATTTCGCAGCCATATTTGTAATGACCGCCTTCATGTGACCTGACGAGATCTCGCATGACAGGGTATTCTCCCACAGTTCACCATATTCATGTCAAGTTTTAGACGTGAGAGATTTCTCTGTCAACTCCTATGGTACGACAGATACATTTTTGGACGGAAGTACTTCTGGGACTACTTTTAATTTGAGTGACGTAACTATAGTTCCGGCGTTGTTATTAAATGTTAAATATGCGTTAGAGACGCAAAGTTTTATGAAATGACAAGATGAACTGTTGTTAACATCAGAATAGTATCACCGATACCTTATTTTAGTGTCTTTTCGAATAAATATTGAAAATTTAGTTTAGATCTATGTTTTCTTGAAATTTATTTGCATGTTTTGGGTTGTGATGGGTACTTCTTCAAATAAGAATATTCATGCGCCGACCATGTGCATTTGTTTACAAACAGATTGGTCACCTATGGGATTTTTTTTTTTTAAAGTGGTCGGGGAAATATTCCTTACCTTTGGAGTGTGACAAGGACATCTCAACCTGATGGGAATTCAGGAATGTCCAGCCCGAGGTTTTACATTCATGAATTTCACTTCCTTTTCACTGCAGCGTTTCTTGGACTAAGCAGTGATACACATGTTAAAGGCCCCATTCTATTCACTTGCAAAAAACATTCTTTGTTTTACCATGGCATTCTTTTGCCAAAGCAACAGGTCATATCTGGCAGGATAGATTTTTTCTTATATCATTATAATTTCATAAAGTATCAAATTCGACGAACCAACTCACAAATTTTTTTTTAATAACAACAATTATAACAAATAACGAAGAAATTATGAAACTGATGAATTATGAAAAAGATTTTAACATTTTAAACATTTATATTTCAGTCCCTATTTGTCAGACTTCCATTACATTTAGATCGGGATAGTTTCACCAATATTAACAGCATAACACAACAACAGGCATAGAACATTATCATTTTATTGCATTTTGCTCAGTATCCTCACGCACTTCGGCAAGAAACTCCAACATAACCGATTTCGTTGCTATTTTTCACTGCACACTTTCATTCTGTTTATCCATTCCACTTTCATACGGTCATTCAGTAGCCTCACGTTCTCTTCAAATCATAGCTACAATTTCAATTTGGGTTCTTTTGCTATCTTTCTCATTTTTTTTTTAATTACGATAAGGAAATTTTGCAGACTTTAAAACATTTTTAATAACAGCATAGCTCTATCTTTATTTTATTGTCAAAAGTTGTTAAGGTTTTCACATATTTCTGACTTCTGATCAATAGAATACATTTTTCTATTTTTGACTGGTGAGGAAAATAGTGTTTTTCTCAATTTTTTTCTTCTAAATTTGTCTCTATCGTTCGCTGATATATGGAGGGACTGGACGCGAAGCGGTTTCGGGTAAGGAGATAGACAATGCTTTCATGAAAAGTTTTACGTAATTTTGAAAAAAAAAGAATGGTTTTAGCCTGCTATTTCGTGCTATCAGGTGTTATGACATGGCAGTATAACTGCGCATGCGTATATATATATCAATAAGTGGATATTTCGAATGATTGCTGCCAAGCCATAAATTCCTGAAAAGTGACCGTCCTTTTTCCAATCAGACTTTCAGTATTAGTCCTGATCCCTCGCGGAAAAATAAAATAAATACCTTCAAGATACCTTAAAGCAGTGTTAATCAAGAAATCTATGATGGAATCATGGGTTGATAACAGACGTAGCCCCGGGTAAACCTGGACACATTCCCGCATACCTGCTGTATTCGTCATATAGATCTATAAGACATACAATTACACACTGCCCAAAGAAAGACGAAAATGGAGACTGCCAATGGGAGAGCTTTGCGTTACTTAAAATGGATACTTTAAAACGTGTCACATTTCTTCACCACAAAAACGTCGTAGTAAAAAGAAAGGTATACATTCACATCAGCCGATCTCAAACTTACTTTAATTTTTGGTTGAAACCACGTCCCGCCGGGGATTTCCCCACAAACTTAACAAAACACGCGCATTTAATAGTGAAATACGTAATAAAACGGCTCACGTGACCCAAACTTCATTCATGCAGTTTGCTGAACAAAACAAAAAGTCTGTATTGATAACTTGTTGATTTACTTAATGTGCTTCCAAACTGAATCAGAAAAACGATACAGGTCCATTTTGCTTTTGTTTCGATCTACACAGAGCGCGTGAGACAAGAGAACCATACCGGATTTCCTCACACCAGTACATCTCTAGACGACTTCGGAAATATAGTTTTGGAAGATGCATTCCAAAGGGAGGTATGTTTCGATGAACACACATTGAAACCTTGCTACTTATAGCCGAAAAATACCGAAATCAACCAAACTTTTCCGAAATATGCCGAGTAAAGAGCATTATAGCCTATTTTGAGAGCAGTCACATCAATATATAAGTATTCACATCAGTAAGTAATGTCAAAGTATATTTTATCAATAATAAGTTTCTTCGACTTCATGTTTATTTTTTATTACAATGGATGATTGCGAAGAACATATCTTAAATAATTACAGGTCACAGAAAAGACGAATGCGTACCTGATAGGTAAACAGGATGCGGAGAACGAGGTGTATATAGACCACGCGATTGCGACGGAAGGGAGCAGAGACAAGGCCCTGTTGTATATTATCGACGAACTAAAGAACGAGGAACGGGTAAATTGAAAATAAACATATATGTCAATAGTTCGCATGATCATCGGTAAATATTTCACAAGGTGTTAAAATAGTAACAGGAAATCGACATTTATCAATAAAAACACAACATAGTTAACAATAGATACAGGTAAGAGAGATAGGGAGGGAGTTTATATTTAACATTTATAATGGTATTTGTTTCTCTATCATCTTGACTGTAAATTAATCTTCCTGGATAGATAATTAACTCAGATACTTAACATGTTGACCATTTCTTATTTCAAGGATAGAAACTTTTTGCTGACAGCTGTTTCTTGCCTTAAACACTAAGCATCGCAAGCAAATCCAAATACCGAATACCAACTGTTGCATTGAGTCAATCGAGAAGAAAGATGGAGAGATGAAGTGAAATGCTTCATAAACATTTAAGCAATGTGATACTACAAAAGTGGTTATTTTCGCGAGTCGTTAATTTCGCGTGGGGGCAATTTTCGCTATTGACCCACCTTCGTTTGTAGTTGGAGTTTACTCAAATTAATATCAAAAGAATATACGTGGGGGAAATTGTTGCGATCAAAAGAATTCCGCTTAATTAACGTAAATTTCTACGTTTACAGTATATCATTAAGACTTAGCAATTACAACCAAAAATGTAAATTTACAATTAGACTATAGGAAAATTACAAGGTTAATAAGACCAGGGTGGTATCCATGAACCCTGCGCTTGATCAATCTTTCCTTGCACTTGAAAATCACCCAAGTAAATACGGAAAATAAAATCATAATTGAAGGCTGTCTGAAATTATTGAACAAATATTAAATCATGTATCAGATTTGTCGCCTGAAGTATTTGATCATCAGCTTCACGAAAACGGAGCCTTATGTTCTAGAAGGCAAAGCGTCTTCCTTTTCAATGACGACTTCCGCCATAAAAGGGAATTTATTGCGGGTAATATGTGTTACAGGTACAAGTCCTTCTCAGCTGCCTATTGAGTCGGGGCGCAAATCCGTCGGCACATAACGATGAAGGGGAGACATCATTACATATGGCGGTGAAGAACAATTTCAAAGGAGTCTGTAAGAAAGCTTTTAGAGAACGGTGCCTGGCCAAGCGTCAGAAACAGAATAGGGCAGCTGCCGTTCTACACAGCTTTTGATAACAGAAATGATGAAATTGCGTCCATGCTTATACTTCACATGAAGAACTATGAGTAAGTTTTTACCTGGACAAGATAACACGAAATTTGCTTTTCATCTCTATAATCGAGAAAGATATTTTACTAAAGAAAAAAAAATGTTTTAGATATGTAAAAAGTAGAGAAATCTCGCACCTAAACATTAACATTGTTAAGCAACTTTATATGTTGACATTGAATTTATAAGCACGTTTGTTAACCTTGATTTTATATAACATATGTTGACATTGATTTTATATACCAGTGTGTTGACATTGATTTTATATACACGTGTGTTGACATTAATTATATATACACGTGTGTTGGCATTAATTTTATATACACGTGTGTTGACATTAATTTTATATACACGTGTGTTTACATTGATTTTATATACACGTGTGTTGACATTAATTTATATACACGTGTGTTCACATTGATTTTATATACATGTGTGTTGACATTGATTTTGTATACACATGTATTGACACACTATAAGAAATTATGAATTTAATTGAATGCAGGGACTCTTGTATCGTCCCATCCAGATTTTGACATTTCTTTCGTGCTATTTTGAATATCCTTCTTTGCCTCCTGGGTCAACAATTCATATCCTCAGCATCGCCGACGCCGAGATGGTTCTAGAAGGACGAAACAACTGTGTGATATCCCTTACATCACTGACGAGTCCTAGAAGGACGGTACAGCTGTATGATGTCCCTAACATCACTGACGAGTGCCAGAAGGATGATACAGCTGTATGATGTCTTTCAAGTCACTGACTGGTCCTAAAAGGACGATACAGCTGTATGATGTCCCTAACATCACTAACATGTCCTAGAAGAACGATACAGCTATTTGATGTCCTTAACGTCACTGACGAGTACCAAAGGGACGATACAGCTGAATGATGTGGTGTCATTTTTTTTTCTGCTTTTAATTCTCAACTTATGCTTAGTTATGTGTTTTAAACCATCCTTGCTTAATGTTTTCACCTTTAATGAACTGATAATATGAATTTTACATTTTTTATTTAGGGTACGGTCGATGTTTTCAAGTTCTGGACCAAATGAATCAGAGTTTAGCTTCCAAGATCTACTACGATCTGAAAAAATGGAGGTTTGTTAATAACTAACAAAATATTTTTCACAGTTATATTTTGTTTTGAACAAGCTTCCACGATAACATTCCGATCTTCATACTGTTACTGTATCTGTCTTTTGCTTCCAAACGCGCTTCTAGTCTAGATCAGCAGAGCATATTAATGCAATTGTAATTGATTTAATGACTTCAATTTATGACCCTTTTGATACGATGAAGTAGGCCGGATAAAAAAAATACAGGTAGATTTTAATCTTACTTTGATATATAGGATTTTGACCGTTTCTGATCTTTAATGGTAGAGAAGGCCGTATTAAGTAACCACCATTGGTTGTTTTTTTTTAGCGAAAATGGGTTTGGACGTAACAAGAACGTTCAAAATCCTTCTTGCAGGCATTCTTGAACTAAATCTTATCTGGATGCAGACTTGAACTAAATTTGATATCGAGGAATATTAGAACTAAATTTGATCTCGAGGTATATCAAAACTAAATTTGATCTGGAGGCAGACATGAACGAAATTTGATTTCGAGGCAGACTTGAACTAAATTTAATCTCGAGGTATATCAAAACTAAATTTGATCTCGAGGCATACTAGAACTTACTTTAATCTCGAGGCAGTCTTGAACTAATTTTGATCTCGAAGCATACTAGAACTTACTTTGATCTCGAAGCATACCTGAACTAAATTTGATCTCGAGGCATACTATAACTTATTTTTATCTCGAGGAATTCTTGAACTAAATTTGATCTCGAGGCAGACTTGAATTGAACTAAATTTGATCTCGGGGCAGGCTTGAACAAAGTTTTATCTCGAGGCATACTTGAACTAAATTCGATCTCGAGGCATACTATAACTTACTTTAATCTCGAGGCAGTCTTGAACTAAATTTGATCTCGAGGCATTCTTGAGCTAAATTTGATCTCGAGGCAGACTTGAACTAAATTTGATCTCGAGGCAGACTTGAACTAAGTTTGATCTTGAGGCATACTTGAACTAAATTTGATCTCGAGGTATACTATAACTTATTTTTATCTCGAGGCATTCTTGAACTAAGTTTTGTCTCCAGCATTAATGTCTAATGGGAACTAATTGTATAATTCTTTAAAACAAACTATTCAATGCGATTAAGGATTAAAAAACAACAAATATGTCAATATTAGATCAGGCCCTTAAAGAGCAATAGGGAAGGGCCCACTAGAGCGTTTTCCATCGACCTAAATTATTCTTGTTCAATACGGATAAACTGATTTTGTCCAAATTTGGCCAGGTGCATTAATGGGCAAATATGTTTCAATTTTCTATTAAGAGCGATGGTACCAAATAGTTGAAGTGGAAGTTAGTCTTAAAATATAATATTATATAGTCAATGTATTGTCTCTGTGGCACCGGAATATTTGTTATATTGCTAAAAAGGAAATCCTTTTCGCGACAATCGTTGATATACCGATGTTGGTGAGGCAGATCTTTATGGCATATATTCGCGAAGTTTATAAATTTACCGATAATAAAGTTTAGGAGTTAGTTTCTCAATTTCGTTTACGATACTTGATTAGTAGTCCTGGTTTATATGGTAAACTTTTGCTTGTTTCTTCATTGTTCTTAACAGAGGTCTGTGAAGGCAGTACTCTGAATTGTAGATTTATTTTAGATAATTTCTTTGTTTCCTAACAGACATCTCTGAGGTCTATCTGAAGTGTAGATTCGTTGTCAGTTATTTTTGTTTTTTTTGTTTCCTAAAAGAAATCTGTGAGGGTCATTCTGAACTGTAGATTTGACATTTTCTTTCATTATTTCTTTACAGAATACAGTAATGTCTGTCCTGAACTGTATGATAGATCTGATTGGTACAGATGGGAAAGCTAATGTCTTCTTCCACGTACTAGAGAGCGATGAAAATGGGCATAGTCCAGTCCATCAGAACTTTGAAATAAAAGACAAATCACCCTTCCAAATAATTGCAAAAAGCGAGAACAAGGTAAGTTTACTAATATATACACATCTTAATATATTGTTTGCGAAACCCCAAACGATGACTAATGTATTGTAAGAAGGGACCACTATTTAGGATAGTTGTGGTGTATTAATGTTTGTCTCAGAGGTCTGACAAAGGGTAGCTGTGGTTTATCTATGTAAATATGTCTCACAGTGGTCTGACAGGGGATAGCTGTGGTGTATATATGTTTGTCTTACAGAGGTCTGACAGAGGATAGCTGTGGTGTATCTATGTATGTATGTCTCACAGAAGTCTGAGAGATGATAGATGTGGTGTATCTATGTATGTCTCACAGAGGTCTGAAAGAGGATAGCTGTGGTGTATCTATGTATGTCTCACAGAGGTCTGACAGGGGATAGCTGGGGTGTATCTATGTATGTCTCACAGAGGTCTGACAGAGGATAGCTGTGGTGTATCTATGTATGTCTCACAGAGGTCTGACAGAGGATAGCTGTGGTGTATCTATGTATGTCTCGCAGATGTCAGACAGAGGATAGCTGTGGTGTATCTATGTATGTCTCACAGAGGTCTGACAGAGGATAGCTGTGGTGTATCTATGTATGTCTCACAGAGGTCTGACAGAGGATAGCTGTGGTGTATCTATGTATGTCTCGCAGATGTCAGACAGAGGATAGCTGTGGTGTATCTATGTTTGTCTCAGAGAGGTCCGTCAGGAGATATCCCTGGGGTAAATTTCAATGTTACGATGGTTGCACAATTCAAATGTCAAGATGATTGTACAATGTCAATGTTAAGATGTTTGTACAATTTTAATGTTACGATGTTTAGACAGTGTTAACGTCACGATGTTTGTTCAATGTTAATGTTACGATGTTTTGACATTTCAGACGATAGTTAACCACGACGTCATGAGACTACTTATACGAAGGAAATGGAAACACTTCGCGAGAATGCGTTTCCTGTGAGTACTGTCTAATACACTTCGCGAGAATTCTCTGTCTTTGAGTACTAATACACTTCCATTCATCCTCTCGTTTTTCTACATAAGATATACGAAACAAACCTAAATGAAGTCTATTGCCTTTGTGTTATTTTAACGTCTCGATATTCTATTTCCAGTGTAAATGCAGTCTTCTTCATGTCCACACTATTTTGTGTGGCTTTCTCTGCCATCACTGCGGCCAAGACTGCCAACCCCCTGGTATATGACGATCACATGGACAGGGCACGTGCAGTATGTGAGGTTCTCAGTGTGATCGCCGCCGTCATAACGCTTTTCCAGGAAATCCATCATATAATCAAGTAATATGTTAAACTGCTTCATTCGTCCAACAATCTATTACAAATCGTTTAAGAATTAATACATTGAAAGTATATTCTATATCTCCGTCAAATAGTAATCATGATCAGGATTGAAAAAGGATTGACTTTTCTGATTATGAAAAGTTACAAATTTCAGCTTAAGATCACTACGTTGTGTATAAAAGAGATTCATTGATTAGATATTAACATATTATCAATTAAAAATATGATGTTTAAATTTGAAATTCAAATGGTAAGTACAAATCGTTTGAGGGATGTCGTCCTTAGCCGATTACGCAATCATTATTATGTTTATCTATCATGTAAATCATGTCATGCTTCTTCCTTTGTATATACAGTCGAACCGGTTATATTGAAATCCTCGAGGAATGGAAAACAAATCTTCAAATTAACCGGTTATCAATATTAAATATCAGTACCTCACTACGTCAAACAACACATCATTGTCCAATATAGTTAATCGACATATTATTTAGTCAGTATTTAGAATTATTTTACCAAATGAAAATATTTTCACAATTTATGAGAAATAATGTTAAATTCGACGGTGGAAATCTTCGACTGTTGCTTGTTTTTGTTTAAAGTTCGCGGACAAACGTGAAAACAGTTTCCAGTATATCCGGGCGACTTTTCGAGAAACTACCGCCTGAAATCAGTCCTGTGCGTCGGCACAAACTAGCTTGCATTCGGATACTATCTGGTTCAATCCCAAGGAATGTTATGGTAGTGCATGGTAATACAGTTTTACTATGTTTAATTGGAATACAGACCTGCTTGCATAAGCTGTTCAACCGGACACAAGGTCCTGCACAACAATTCACTATGCACAATATCAACAACAAGTTGTTCAACCTGACACAAGGTCCTGCACAACAATTCACTATGCACAATATCAACAACAAGTTGTTCAACCGGACACAAGGTCCTGCACAACAATTCACTATGCACAATATCAACAAAATGTTGTTCAACCGGACACAAGGTCCTGCACAACATAAACAAATGTTGTTCAACCAGACAGAATGTCCTGCACAACAATTAATGATGCACAATATAAACAAACAGTTGATCAACTTGACACAAGGTACTAAACCGTATGAACTTTGACCATAGTTATTTAAACTTGATAGTAATCCAGGGCAGAATATTGTCATCACGTTATTTGATTAGGAGTAATACATTTTCTACTTAAGCTCATGTTACCCAACATTACAAGTTTAAAGCTCGAGTAACATATACAATCTAATGTAGCTTTTGCCATACGACAATGTGTTAATTGTTAACAAGCTAATAATCACTAGTTATATGATAGATATCATTCATAAGTGCACGACAATGTCCTCTGATGTAAAGTGACCACGTTCTTTAATTAATTCTGCACAATTCAACGTAATACCGTTTCCGTGAATGAACTAAACAAAATGGTTAGTAGGCTCATGACTTATTTTAACTAGCAATCTGAGTATAAACCGATATTTAATTAATAAACGAATCCAAATACAAACAAATGATACCGACTTATCCATAAACATGTCTGCTCTTTTAAGTCAATTCTGAACGGTACAGAAGCGATCTAGTTTCTAATTTAATTTGTACACCAAGAACGGCCCTGGGCGGAAGTAAACAAAATCTCGCACATGCGCCAAATAGACCGTAGTACTACCAACCTTATATGGAAGGGTCACGAGGGTCAGAGTTGCTGCTTGTAGCCAATCGTATGCCCTGCAGGATTGCCCCACGCACAGAGTACTTGAACTTGCGAAGGCCCGCAGGTGAAAGATGTACGCCATCTTTGTTTAAGCAAACAAAGGCTGCGGTCTTCAGACCCTTGTGTCTCCAATAAAAACATCCTTCCGACTGATCACACATTAATTTGATGTTACTGTTAACGCAGTCTACACCTCTGTTATACAAACTAACCGCTATCGATCTTGTCTTAGCACGATAAAAAAAGTTGCATTATTCCAACGTGGGTCACACCGAATCCTGCGCGAAGCCACTGTGCTATGGAAAGTAAGTCACTTGCTAAACGATCCTTAATATCCTCGTACATTTCCATGAATCGTTTGAGGGTAGTCTGTCACTATCACTGTCCTGGTTACGTTGTTATCATTGTCAATTCCCTAAGAATAGCCTCGTCATTTGTAATTGTCTCGCGTGTAGTTAAATGAGACTCAATTTCGATGTATGAATGTATTGTTGTATCAGATGTTGATAATACATTGTTTTAAATGTTTAACAGACACAAACTTGAGTATTTCAAAGAGAAATTTAACTACCTGGAATTGGCGTCATCATTGTTCCTACTTATCCTGATTCCGCTCCGCTTCACAAACAACAGCAACCAATGGCAAATACACTCTGTGGTATTCCTCTTATGGACTCTCCGTATATTCAAATATGCATCGGTGTTCAGGTAAAATTGTAAAAATGAGTATCTTGGTGCACTGAAATTTTAGCATATCATTGAATAAAATTTATGTAGTTTACTGTTGATATTTTGTTAGAAACCCCTTAAATATGAGAGTAATGATGTTTTGATGTGGGACAGACAAGAGAGTAAGAATAAAAATTGGTGTTGCGAATTGTTGGGATCGTATGTTATAATTATATAGTTTTTAAATGATGAAAATCAGATTATTTCTGATAAGAAAATCATTTATGTAAGTACATCGCTGACCTTTCCGAAACACCTGGTCGTATTCTCCTTTTACCTCGTGGGATGTCGATATTTTTTGTTTGGCTTCCTCTCGTATATAATCACTGGTTTGGTTTGGTTTAGTCTTGTTTAACGTCCTATCAATATATATGGTCATTAAAGGCCTTCTCTGCATGCCAGATGTATACTTGTGGTGAAAATGTTCATGTTATGACTCCTTGTGATAACGCGGAAGTGATTATTGTTCTCATTTGCAGAGTAATTCTTATTGCGTATATAAGAAATATAACGTAAGCGGGTTTGAAAGTTACACATCTATATTCTATGACATAACACGTAATTATATTTAGATTTTCTAATGCAGATAAACAGAACGACCTTTTCCGTCTCCTTTGTAGAAAAATGTAGATAAATAGAACGACCTTTTCCGTCACTTTTGTAGACATACTGGAGCTTACGCGCAGATCCTGGTTCGAGTAATAATGAATGACTTCTTCCAGTTCATGGTGGTATTCGCTGTATTTCTAATGGTCTTCAGTGGGACGCTTCTCCTCGCCCTAAGAGGCGGCTCTCAATCAGTCGTTATAGATGATACAAGGTAAGTAAGTTCAGATATCCAATGGTTCTTGCTAAACTAACATTAGTCACTTTCAGTCAGTCAGTGGTTCTTGTTAATATAAGGTTAAAACTTTCAATCAGCCAGTCGTCGTTGCCAAAAACAAAGTTAGTGATCTTCAATGTTGTTATAGAAGATATATCTTCATGTTATATATATACATATGTAATTCTACTTCCTCCCTTCCCTCCCCACCCCCACAAGTCATAATGTCCCTGTCCGATGGCATAGCAAGAGGCGACGCGAGCTAGTGAGCGTTCTTTTGAAAATAAAAATGAAAAAAAAAAAATGAAAGTTTTTATTATCATGTTAGGCCTGTAGATTCACTAACGTGTCTTAGAATGACGTCATAGATTCGTGATACAGTTTAGCTCTACCGCATCAAAATGTGTTAATATTTGATTATTCCATTCCCATTAACACCCAACAAGACAAACTTAACAACTTAACCCTTGTTTCTTTTACAGTTCTTTCTGGGCAATCTTGTTTCTTGGCTTCCGGATACTGATAGAATCAGAGAAGGTCATAGAGTACACAAGCATCGAGTATGTATTTCTTGTTTTCATTTTACTGTTTGGTGATACATACTCATGTGTATTCATTTTAAATCTTATTCTAAATTTGATATACCCTTTTGTCGCTTCACCAAAAATCAGTTATGGTTGGTTGTAACCCCTGCTGGTAGACTTAAGTCTCCGAGATTTGTCGTTACCCTGCTGGTAGACTTAAGTCTCCGAGATTTGTCGTTACCCTGCTGGTAGACTTAAGTCTACGAGATTTGTCGTTACCCTGCAGTAGGACTTACGTCCCCAATGTTTCGCGTTACCCTGCTGATGGACTGTAAGCCCCTAGCATTTTGAACGTAAAGACACATATCGTTGTTGGTTATGTGATTGTGTGGAGTACATTTATATTTGTGGATTGTTTAAAGATGTTTCATCAAAAATTCATAACATGCAATACAAGTTAACAAAATATTTGTTTATGTCTACATTTTTTGTCCTTTGTGTTGAGGTACATGTATCTAGAGAGTCACATTCATTTGTTTATGTCTTTATTGTCCTTCGTTTATTTTTGTCTATATTTCAGAGAGTTATTGTCCGTTGTTTCTTAATCCAGAGAGTTAGTGACCTTTGTTTCTGAATCATCCAGAGAGTAATTTCCCTTTGTTTATTCATCCAGAGAGGATTGACAATTGTTTCTGGATCCAGAGATTTATTGACCTTTGTTTCTGAATCATCCAGAGAGTTATTTCCCTTTGTTTATGTATCCAGAGAGCATTGATAATTGTTTCTGAATCCAGATAATTTAGAGTTATTTCCCTTTTTCTGTATCCAAAGAGTTATTGACTGCCGTTTCTGTATCTAGTGAGTAATTGACCGTTGTTTCTGTACTTAGAGAGTTTATGACCGTCGTATCTAGATCGTAATTGCCTTTTGTTTATTTCTGTGACGTTACCATTATGTCATCATCGATACTCGATCAGGGGTTTTAGTCACTTCTGCTCTTTTACATCTGGAATGCGACAGCATGGCAAAATCGATTCCAATGGTGTTTAGAGGGGAAATGAACGTAACCCCAGGAGTGTTGAAGGTGACGTCACATTATGATAAGATTCTGTGTTTCAGTGGCTGGAGCTGTTTTGTCGTGGTGCTGTTCCTGTTTTGCTGTATCGTGTTACTATTAAACCTACTGATCGCCCAGTTAAGTGACACATACCAACATATACAGAATGATGCTCAAAGGGGGCTGGAGGTCAACCGAGCTTGGATCGTGGCCAGGATAGAGCTCAGGAGCATGTTAATTAAACGTGTAAGCTTGAATTCAAGGAAGTTTGATGTCTACGATGTTTTTTGTGTCAAGTGTCTGTTTTGTTGACATAATCGTTATCACGATTTCGTAATTTTGATACTAGTCTTAACCTTTATTCGTGCATATCACAGTACCAGCTCTTCTCTTGATATTTCTTAACAGAAATTTGTCTTTTAAACTTTTTACTTAGAAACTGAGAGTAAAGTTTTTCCAAAAGAAAAAAGAAGTGAAGGATATCCACAAAGTACTGGAAAAATGGGAGTCACCTCCTTTACAAGAAATGAACAAGAATATGCAAAATATCGACGAATGCCTTGGAACTCATAAACTTAATCTGGTATCAGTGTCAGCTCGCCTGGCGAGACAAGAGCGAACTCTTGTCAGAATACAGTAAGTGTATTTAACAATTATAGCTCTTTGATAAGGTTGATACGTGGTTTTATTAATCTGACAGTAGAGCCCACTTGCTTACAGCTCCTGGCAGATCTAGAGTCTCAAAGATTCCCGTGTACATTTGTGTGACGATAAGGGGAGATGACGTTTTTCTTTAACTCTGTGACGTTTTTACTTGCAGGGAAACGCTTGATGCGCTATCGAAGCGAATGGTTCCCGAATGGACAACTAACAATATCAACAATGAATTATCTGTTAATGATGACGTCACTTCCTTAGGAATCAAAGACAACAAGCATGTCCAGAATCGTCATTCGTCAAGTAAAGTCAACGAAAACGACAATGATCAAAATGATACAGGAGATGTAGAAATCAAAGACAGTGACCAAGTGACATTTACGTTATCATCAACACTATTGGCTGTCTAAAGAATTGCCACCCTAGAAATGAGAGAGAGAGAGAGAGAGAGAGAGAGAGAGAGAGAGAGAGAGAGAGAGAGAGAGAGACTCACAGAGTTGCATTTTACTACATGCAAATGCAGAAGTACTTGTGCATACCGCTTATGTGATTTAAAGGAAGGACAGAAAAAGGTCAAATGTCAGTAATTCATTAAAAGAACTATATTATAAATATTATAATATGACAGGCTATAATTCCAGGATAGGTTTCCAATCTATCCAGTTACTTTAAAGCTTTTATCTTGTGTTGACGTTTTGTTTTACTTTTGCTTATATGTTCTGGACAAGTAAATCGTTTTTGATGACTTGATATGTCAAAGGACTCAAAGGGATTAGAAATTGTATTTGTTTTGAAATGAAAAGTGTTCGTTACTGGAATAGTGGTAGCAATTATAGTATTCTAATATATTCTGACATTTATCAATACACTGTATCAAACTCAAACTCGTCATTCCATTTCTTCATCAGTACGTAGGTGATCGTGCTGTAATAATGTAAAGTCTTTTGATACTTTTTCACTTTTGTGGAATAATAAAACAAGAAGAGGTAAAAAGGCTGTGATGTTCTTGCTATCTGAAAATCATATTTCTTAAGAAAACGTTTGGGTTATGAGACCAGTCGTTGATACGTGAGTTTGGCAAGATAAAAAAACACTGTGAAGTTTAGAAATTATAACAACAAGAATGTGCTCTATAAAGATGTGGTACATTGGTATAACCCTGGGAGCAGCATGCAAAGCGCACATATTTCGCAGCCATATGTCCACACTACCAAATAAGGAAAAGTTTATTACTGGGGGTATAACAGGGTAAGAGACTCGAGGAGGGGAGCATGAACGGCAGAGGCAAGTATGAATTGGCAGCACATGCCAACAGTTTCTTAGTGTCGCATAATGTATGGATGAAGCTGGATATTGATCAACGTCTAAAACAACACCTTACAAAATTTCTGAAATTTCAAAATCCACATTTGTTCATAGATGGAGACCTGGTGACACCAGAGGTCCATAGATGGAGACATGGTGACACCAGACGTCCACAGATGGAGACTTTGTGATACCAGACGTCCACAGATGGAGACCTGGTGACACCTGAGGTCCATAGATGGAGACTTGGTCATACCAGTCGTCCACAGATGAAGACTTGGTGATATCAGTCGTCCACAGATGGAGACTTGGTGATACCAGTCGTCCACAGATGGAGACTTGGTGATACCAGTCGTCCACAGATGGAGACTTGGTGATACCAGTCGTCCACAGATGGAGACTTGGTGACACCAGTCGTCCACAGATGGAGATGCTGTGCTAACAATCGCGAATGAAAGTTTTAACAGAATAATTATCTCACAGGACATGAATAGCTAAGTATGCTGAAGGAGAAAGTAACAGAAGCTGAATCGTGCAATGACAACAGTCAATCGGGGGATTATCATACGCAGTCCGTGTCCCTCCGTAGGACATTCGTAAAACTTCGAACTATTTTTTTACATAACTTTTTGCATAATATAGAAAGAAATAACACCACCGAGGTAAAACCAGACATTTTAGCAATTGCTGGAGTCAAACCAAAGCATTTTAAAAGAGAAGTTCATCTTACAGAATACAATATAAAAGGTTATGATATGGTATCTTTACATATCTCAAAAAGATTCGACAGGGCGCGGTATCATTATGTACATTAACCCGTTCAACCAGGTAACATTTGAGGTATATATGTGAGAAATTGAGATTAACGGTAAGGTGGAAAGTCGGGTTTTAATACAGAAGTCCAAACGCATCGAACGATAATTTCAAACATTTGTGTGAACTATTTCATGAATCGTCAAAACGAAAATATGCTATAAAATTAATGTTCGCAAATATGAATTTCCCAGACATCGACTGGTTATTGTACAATACAACATCTAGCGAGGTTACAAAACAATTTAAATGTATAGAGACGGTGAGCGACTATTTCATGTACCAGTATTAGAGACAACCGACCAGGAAAAACTGGGGAAACTGGAGCAGTGTGCAGCTAACTATTAAAAGTAAATATATTAAACACCAACGGAAACCAGCAGACCTTAAATTTAAAACTACCCTGATAAAATAACACTATCAAAAAGAAAGGGAAAGTTTTGTAGAAAATGCTTCTAGGCTGTTAAATTGTACGAGAAGCAAATAGTACAACAACTTGAAGAAACTCCTAAAACATCCTGGCGATATGCAAAATCTTAAACCTAAACAAACGCAAACATTTCAAATCTTTATACTGAACCATACTAAGAAGGCATAACTGATCTTTCTGATCTAGGAAAGCTTATGTTCTCCCAGTCTACTTTCAAAATTTACCAGAGAATCAAACGAAGCAATGTCCGATATAAAACACTAATAATTGAACCTATAACCAGACTTGATATTACTCCGGAAAAGTGCGAACAAAACTGTTTATATTGAAAACTCCAAGACCATATATAACTCATTCAAGAGTGTTAAAAGAAACGTGCGATGTCATATGTAATCCGGTATCACTGGTATATTATGTTGCAATCAAAAGACTATCGGAAAACAACGAGAAGACTGAAAATGTGTAGATGTAACAGCTTTATTCAAAAAGGAGACCGTAAGGAAACATACATTGAGCTATGAACTATTGGCCAGTCGATCAATAAAGAGGAAGAATGTTGGTATCAAGGAGGATATAATGAACCATATGAGGAGAATCAAGCTTTTTAGCTCGTTGATGTATTTATGTGACTGATGACGGATACAATTTTCTGTCGAATATCAAGGTTAGGACACTTTCAGAAAGTCAACAAAGCAACAGTACAACATTTTTTCAAAGACAAAGTTTTCTTTATGATAGAATGTAATGCGAATATGGCATCAATCGTACTAAATCCTTGAAGAAATCCGAATTTTCTGACTCTACAGCAACTTCGAGGTTGATCTAGGTCATTTCTGCGTACACAAATATCAGAGTATGCTTGATTTATTCGTATCAAACAATTTTTAGTCCTTCATTCCATCATGCTATCAGGTCTCGGAGTCTCTTGGCTATCGATAAATCATTGTATAAAAATTTAAGCCTATTTAACCCCTATGACCTTGAATGCATGTCATTGTCTTCCATTTGAAAAACTTGGTAGCTCTTCGATCCAGCATGCTGCAGGCCCAGTATCAGGTTGCTGTGCCACATGGTTATTGAGAAGAAGTTTTTAAAATGAAAAAGTCACCGAAAGGACGGGCGACGGACGTCACACCACGGCATAAACTCACTTGCCCTTTGGGCAGATGAGCTTAAAAAACGAATATTTGAGTATTATTCTCTGAGTATCATTATGGTGAATATTGCATTTATATATCTATACAGCCTTGACACGTAATGGCGTGTCCGTGTTCTTTGTTCCATGTTAAATAGAACAAATAAAAAACAATAGCTAAATGGGTTTGTATTGTTCATATTCTTCTTACAGAAAACATGACAAATTAATCTCATTAATAGCAATATGCTAATGTGTCGGAATGTCAGCACCAAAGGGCGGCGATAGCTCAATTAGTTCGAGAGCAGACAGGGGACGGGCCTCCCGTTCAGTGATGTATTCACGAGCTACTACAAAGTTTCCTCCTTACCTGCTGGCCGAAAATTTCTCCTTGCCTACTGGTCGAGAGTTTTCTCCTTACCTAATGGTCGAGAACCTTCTCCATACCTACTGCTCTGGAATTTTCTCTTTACCTACTGGTCGAGAGTTTTCTCCTTACCTACTGGTCGGGAATTTTCTCATTACCAACTTGTCTAGAGTTTTCTCCTTACCTACTGGTCGAGAGCTTTGTCCTTACCTACTGGTCGAGTTTTCCATTATCTATTGGTCGAGAGTTTTCTCATTACCAACTTGTCGAGAGTTTTCTCCTTACCTATTGGTCGAACGTTTTCTCCTTACCTACAGGTCGGGAGTTTTCTCCTTACCTATTGGTCGAAAGTTTTCTCCTTACTTACTGGTCAAGAGTTTTCTCTTTACCTGCAGGTCGAGAGTTTTCCCATTACCTACTGATCGAAAGTTTCCTCCTTACCTACTGTTCGAGAATTTTCTCCTTACCTACTGATCAAGAGTTTTCTCCTTACCTACTGATCGAAACTTTTCTCCTTACCATTTTGTTGTCGGGAGTTTTCGCCCTACCTACTGGCCGAGAGATTTCGCCCTACCTACTGGTCGAGAGTTTTCTCCTTACCTACTGGTTGAGAGTTTTTTCCTTACCTACTGGTCGAGAGTTTTCTCCTTACCTACTGGTCGAGAGTTTTCTCCCTACCTACTGGTCGAGAGTTTTCTCCCTACCTACTGGTCGAGAGTTTTCTCCCTACCTACTGGTCGAGAGTTTTCTCCCTACCTGCTGGCCGAGAAATTTCTCCTTGCCTACTGGTCGAGAGTTTTCTCCTTAGCTAATGGTCGAGAACCTTCTCCATACCTACTGCTCTGAAATTTTCTCTTTACCTACTGGTCGAGAGTTTTCTCCTTCCCTACTGGTCGAGAGCTTTCTCCTTACCTACTGTTCGAGAGTTTTCTCCTTACCTACTGGTCGAAAGTTTTCTACTTACCTACTGGTCGAAAGTTTTCGCCTTACCTACTGGTCGAGAGTTTTCTCCTTACCTACTGGTCGAAAGTTTTCTCCTTACCTACTGGTCGAGAGTTTTCTCCTTGCCTACAGGTCGAGAGTTTTCTCCTTACCTACTGGTCGAGAGTTTTCTCCTTACCTACTGGTCGAGAGTTATCTCCTTACCTACTGGTCGAGAGTTTTTCTCCTTACCTACAGGTTGATAGTTTTCCCATTACCTACTGATCGAAAGTTTTCGCCTTACCTACTGGTCGAGAGTTTTCTCCCTACCTACTGGCCGAGAGATTTCGCCCTACCTACTGGTCGAGAGTTTTCTCCTTACCTACTGGTCGAAAGTTTTCTCCTTACCTACTGGTCGAGGGTTTTCTCCTTACCTACTGGTCGAGAGTTTTCTCCTTACCTACTGGTTGAGAGTTTCTCCTGACTTTCTGATCGAAAGTTTTCTCCTCACCTACAGGTCGAGAGTTTTTTCCTTACCTACTGGTCGAGAGTTTTCTCCTTACCTACTGGTCGAAAGTTTTCTACTTACCTACTGGTCGAGAGTTTTCTCTTTCCTACTGGTCGAGAGTTTTCTCCTTACCTACTGGTCGAGAGTTTTCTCCTTACCTACTGGTCGAGAGTTTTCTCCTTACTTACTGGTCGAGAGTTTTCTCCTTACTTACTGGTCGAGAGTGTTCTCCTTACCTACTGGTCGAGAGTTTTCTTCCTACGTACTGGTCGAGAGCTTTCTCCTTACCTACTATTTGAAAGTTTTCTCCCTACCTACTGATCAAGAGTTTTCTCCTTACCTACTGGTCGAGAGTTTTCCCATTACTTACTGGTCGAGAGTTTTCTCCTTACCTACAGGTCGAGAGATTTCTCCCTACCTACTGGTCGAGAGTTTTCTCCCTACCTACTGATCGAAACTTTTCTCCTTACCAACTTGTCGAGAGTTTTCTCCCTACCAACTGGTCGAGAGTTTTCCCCTTACCTACAGGTCGAGAGTTTTCTCCTTACCTACTGGTCGAGAGTTTTCTCCTTACCTACAGGTCGAGAGATTTCTTCCTGATCTACTGGTCGAGAGTTTTCTCCCTACCTACTGATCGAAACTTTTCTCCTTACCAACTTGTCGAGAGTTTTCTCCCTACCAACTGGTCGAGAGATTTCCCCTTACCTACAGGTCGAGAGTTTTCTCCTTACCTACTGGTCGAGAGTTTTCTCCTTACCTACAGGTCGAGAGTTTTCTCCTTACCTACTGGTCGAGAGTTTTCTCCTACCTACTGGTCGAGAGTTTTCTCCCTACCTACTGGTCGAGAGCTTTCTCCTTACCTACTGGTCGAGAGTTTTCTCCTTACCTACTGGTTGAGAGTTTCTCCTGACTTTCTGATCGAAAGTTTTCTCCTCACCTACAGGTCGAGAGTTTTTTCCTTACCTACTGGTCGAGAGTTTTCTCCTTACCTACTGGTCGAAAGTTTTCTCCTTACCTACTGGTCGAGAGTTTTCTCCTTACCTACTGGTCGAGAGTTTTCTCCTTACCTACTGGTCGAGAGTTTTCTCCTTACCTACTGGTCGAGAGTTTTCTCCTTACCTACTGGTCGAGAGTTTTCTCCTTACCTACTGGTCGAGAGTTTTTCTCCTTACCTACTGGTCGAGAGTTTTCTCCTTACCTACTGGTCGAGAGTTTTCTCCTTACCTACTGGTCGAGAGTTTTCTCCTTACCTACTGGTCGAGAGTTTTCTCCTTACCTACTGGTCGAGAGTTTTCTCCTTACCTACTGGTCGAGAGTTTTCTCCTTACCTACTGGTCGAGAGTTTTCTCCTTACCTACTGGTCGAGAGTTTTCTCCTTACCTACTGGTCGAGAGTTTTCTCCTTACCTACTGTTCGAGAGTTTTCTCCTACCTACTGGTCGAGAGTTTTCTCCTTACCTACTGGTCGAGAGTTTTCTCCTTACCTACTGGTCGAGAGTTTTCTCCTTACCTACTGGTCGAGAGTTTCTCCTTACCTACTGGTCGAGAAGTTTTCTCCCTTACCTACTGGTCGAGAGTTTTCTCCTTACCTACTGGTCGAGAGTTTTCGCCCTACCTACTGGTCGAGAGTTTTCTCCTTACCTACTGGTCGAGAGTTTTCTCCCTACCTACTGGTCGAGAGTTTTCTCCCTACCTACTGGTCGAGAGTTTTCTCCTTACCTATTGGTCGAGAGTTTTCTCCCTACCTACTGGTCGAGAGTTTTCTCCCTACCTACTGGTCGAGAGTTTTCTCCTACCTACTGGTCGAGAGTTTTCTCCTACCTACTGGTCGAGAGTTTTTCTCCTTACCTACTGGTCGAGAGTTTTTCTCCTTACCTACTGGTCGAGAGTTTTCTCCTTACCTACTGGTCGAGAGTTTTCTCCTTACCTACTGGTCGAGAGTTTTCTCCCTACCTACTGGTCGAGAGCTTTCTCCTTACCTACTGTTCGAGAGTTTTCTCCTTACCTACTGATCAAGAGTTTTCTCCTACCTACTGATCGAGAGTTTCTCCTTACCTACTGGTCGAGAGTTTTCTCCTACCTACTGGTCGAGAGTTTTCTCCTTACCTACTGGTCGAGAGCTTTCTCCTTACCTACTGGTCGAGAGTTTTCTCATTACCTACCGGTCGAGAGTTTTCTCCTTACCTACTGGTCGAGAGTTTTCTCCTTACCTACTGGTCGAGAGTTTTTCTCCTTACCTACTGGTCGAGAGTTTTTCTCCTTACCTACTGGTCGAGAGTTTTCTCCCTACCTACTGATCGAAAGTTTCCTCCTTACCTACTGTTCGAGAGTTTTTCTCCTTACCTACTGGTCGAAAGTTTATCTCCTTACCTACTGGTCTGGAGTTTTCTCTTTACCTGCAGGTCGACAGTTTTCGCCCTACCTACTGGTCGAGAGCTTTCTCCTTACCTACTGTTCGAGAGTTTTCTCCTTACCTACTGGTCGAGAGTTTTCTACTTACCTACAGGTCGAGAGTTTTCTCCTTACCTACTGGTCTGGAGTTTTCTCATTACCTACTGGTTTTCATAGCACCAAAACATGTTCAAAGTCATATGTGATTCTAAGGAACTGAATTCGGAAATATGAACAGTATAACAGATATCTGGCTAGCGATGAAAATCAAGACAGACCGCCTGGGTGGGGTCTAATATTTGGGTTAGTCACGAACATACGGGTCGGATATCTAGATGAGTCATGAGCATACGGACAGTCCACAGGGATAAGGTCAGATATCTGGGCTATAGACGAACATACGGACAGTCCACAGCCGATGGGGTCAGATATCGGGTTAATGACCAACATACGGACAGTCCATAGGGTTGGGTCCAGATATCTGGGCTAATGACTAACATACAGATAGTCCACAGGGGCGGGGTCAGATATCTTGGCTAATGACCAACATATGAACAGTCCACAGGGATAGGGTCAAACATCTGGACTAGTGATGAGCATACGGACAGTTCACAGGGGCGGGGTCAGATATCTGTGTAAGTCACGAGATTTAAAGGCCGAAAGAGATATGGCCAATTTATCCTGCAACTGCCACCGCATTGTTGGAATACACCCACCGTATATATTTTTGTGTATACGGCAGTGACGGAAAACAGCTGTATTCTGGAATCTTAGCGCGTACGTCAGTTCGACTGACCTACTTTAAAGTGAAACTAAGTTTAAAAGGCGAACATATTTCTGTAATTTTTTACACCGTTTCACTTCAAAATGACTATTTTCGATGATTTTGTTTTTATTGTTACAGGGATAAATAGAATACATGGTCAGTGTCTTAAAATATAAGCTATATTTTTGGCTCGGGACAGAAAGACAAAAGTGGCTCGCAAATGCTCGCCACTTTTGTCTTTCTTTACCCTCGCCAAAATACAGCTTATATTTTAAGACACTGACCATGTATTCTCTATATCATTGAATATTGGCGGACCATTTCAGGAAAACCGACTTTACTGTAAATAAATGTATCCTAACATGTGAATTCATACTGATTCCTAAATATTTATCTCGTCCATAATTGACAGATATTACGAGAAAAAAATCGATATTATGAAATTAAAATCAATATGACGGTACGGGGGTAAATAGAATTAGACTAGAAATCCTTGTAACGAGAGAGTAAATTCTCTATCATCTTCATTTTTTAGGTTCTTTCAGCCTCCGTAAGTTACTGTGATTAAAATAATGTAAAATTTAATTGTCCCTTCTATGAAAACCCGACAGGAGAAGGTATTCCGTGGAATTTCAAGAGCAGTTAATACATTTCCTGTAATTTTCACAACATTTCACACCAGGGAAGATATTTTTACTGACATACCGTTAAACCTCGTCTGAGATTAATCGACCCCTTACACCTGTAGGTAATAGACTGTCAAACCTCGTCTGAGATTAATCGACCCCTTACACCTGTAGGTAAGAGACTGTCAAACCTCGTCTGAGATTAATCGACCTCTTACACCTGTAGGTAATAGACTGCCAAACATCGTCAAAGATCAATTGACCTCTTACACCTGTAGGTAATAGACTGTCAAACCTCGTCTGAGATTAATAGACCTCTTACACCTGTAGGTAATAGACTGTCAAACCTCGTCTGAGATTAATCGACCTCTTACAAGTGTAAATAATAGACTGCCAAACCTCGTCTGAGATTAATCGACCTCTTATACCTGTAGGTAATAGACTGTCAAACCTCGTCTGAGATTAATCGACCTCTTACAAGTGTAAATAATAGACTGCCAAACCTCGTCTGAGATAAATCGACCTCTTACATATGTAGTTAATAGAGTGCCAAACATCGTCAAAGATCAATTGACCTCTTACACCTGTAGGTAAGAGACTGTCAAACCTCGTCTGGGATTAATCGACCTCTTACACCTGTAGGTAATAGACTGTCAAACCTCGTCTAATATTAATCGACCTCTTACACCTGTAGGTAATAGACTGTCAAACCTCGTCTAATATTAATCGACCTCTTACACCTGTAGGTAATAGACTGTCAAACCTCGTCTAATATTAATCGACCTCTTACACCTGTAGGTAATAGACTGTCAAACCTCGTCTGAGATTAATAGACCTCTTACACCTGTAAGTAATAGACTGTAAAACCTCGTCTGAGATTAATCGACCTCTTACACCTGAAGGTAATAGACTGTCAAACCTCGTCTGAGATTAATCGACCCCTTACACCTGTAGGTAATAGACTGCCAAACCTCGTCTGAGATTAATCGACCCCTTACACCTGTAGGTAAGAGACTGTCAAACCTCGTCTGAGATAAATCGACCTCTTACACCTGTAGGTAATAGACTGCCAAACATCGTCAAAGATCAATTGACCTCTTACACCTGTAGGAAACAGACTGTAAAACCTCGTCTTGGATTAATCGACCTCTTACACCTGTAGGAAACAGACTTTAAAACCTCGTCTGGGATTAATCGACCTTTTTCACCTGTAGGTAATAGACTGTCAAACCTCGTCTGAGATTAATCGACCTCTTACACCTATAGGTAATAGACTTTCAAACCTCGTCTGAGATTAATGACCTCTTATACCTGTAGGTAATAGACTGTCAAACCTCGTCTGAGATTAATCGACCTCTTATACCTGTAGGTAATAGACTGTCAAACCTCGTCTGAGATTAATCGACCTCTTACAAGTGTAAATAATAGACTGCCAAACCTCGTCTGAGATAAATCGACCTCTTACATATGTAGTTAATAGAGTGCCAAACATCGTCAAAGATCAATTGACCTCTTACACCTGTAGGTAAGAGATTGTCAAACCTCGTCTGGGATTAATCGACCTCTTACACCTGTAGGTAATAGACTGTCAAACCTCGTCTGAGATTAATCGACCTCTTACACCTGTAGGTAATAGACTGTCAAACCTCGTCTGAGACTAATCGTCCTCTTACACCTGTAGGTAATAGACTGTCAAACCTCGTCTGAGATTAATCGACCTCTTACACCTGTAGGTAATAGACTGTAAAACCTCGTCTGAGACTAATCGACCTCTTACACCTGTAGGTAATAGACTGTCAAACCTCGTCTGAGATTAATCGACCCCTTACACCTGTAGGTAATAGACTGCCAAACCTCGTCTGAGATTAATCGACCCCTTACACCTGTAGGTAAGAGACTGTCAAACCTCGTCTGAGATAAATCGACCTCTTACACCTGTAGGTAATAGACTGCCAAACATCGTCAAAGATCAATTGACCTCTTACACCTGTAGGTAAGAGACTGTCAAACTTCGTCTGGGATTAATCGACCTCTTACACCTGTAGGAAACAGACTGTCAAACCTCGTCTGAGATTAATCGACCTCTTACACCTGTAGGTAATAGACTTTCAAACCTCGTCTGAGATTAATGACCTCTTATACCTGTAGGTAATAGACTGTCAAACCTCGTCTGAGATTAATCGACCTCTTATACCTGTAGGTAATAGACTGTCAAACCTCGTCTGAGATTAATCGACCTCTTACAAGTGTAAATAATAGACTGCCAAACCTCGTCTGAGGTAAATCGACCTCTTACATATGTAGTTAATAGAGTGCCAAACATCGTCAAAGATCAATTGACCTCTTACACCTGTAGGTAATAGACTGTCAAACCTCGTCTGGGATTAATCGACCTCTTACACCTGTAGGTAATAGACTGTCAAACCTTGTCCGAGATCAATCGACCTCTTACACATGTAGGTAATGGACTGTCAAACCTCGTCTGGGATTAATCGACCTCTTACACCTGTAGGTAATAGACTGTCAAACCTCGTCTAATATTAATCGACCTCTTACACCTGTAGGTAATAGACTGTCAAACCTCGTCTGAGATTAATCGACCTCTTACACCTGTAGGTAATAGACTGTCAAACCTCGTCAGAGATTAATCGACCTCTTACACCTGTAGGTAATAGACTGTCAAACCTCGTCAGAGATTAATCGACCTCTTACACCTGTAAGTAATAGACTGTCAAACCTTGTCCGAGATCAATCGACCTCTTACACATGTAGTTAATAGAATATTTAAAACATATCTCTGATATTGATATTTCGTCAAATTAGACTTACGTTATTGTTAGTTGGTTGTCAAGAGGATGATAGAATATGACAGCAGGTAAAGATTCGACGTTCCCTGACATTGTTTGAAATAATATCAGTTTTTGTGTTACATGTATGAACAGATTAACAATGGAGCTCTGTAGGACTTAACTCCCAACTACGCCAAACTACGCCAATAGCACGTCGGTGTAAGACAGATGGTCGTATTTCCCTTGTGTGTTTACCTATTGAAATACCGAATATACCTAATAAAACTGGAGAAAATATACAACAACATTTGTTCTTTATAAAATTTCATTTGACAAACTGTTTCGATGCATTTTATGAGTTGAAAAAACAAGCCAACTTTTATTTCGACTATTTTGAATTGTTGACGTCGTGTTTCAGCCGGTGTAATCGTTAAAGCGCGATTCGATTTTGTATATCACACTACCTAAAATATAGCGAGAAATAATGACTGTAATTCACAGTAGTGGTAGTTTAATACTCTCAATACTATGTATATTCCGCTATTTTACAGGAATCCTCCGAAATGTGATGTTTTTTGTCAATAAAGTACATGTGATGTATGGTTCTAAACCGTACGCAGCACACATCGACAAATTTTAATGATTTTTGCATAAAAAATTGTAATACATTATATATACAATTGAAGCCAAGAAAAAAACTGATCAAAATGCACAATTTTATCATTCATAACGTACCAAATAAATGATGAAAAGTTTCCACAAATCCGGCATTATATGAACTAAACACCGCAGTAACTTGACGTCGTGCAAGAGCGAGTCGATAACACAAGCACCTGCGCGAATACGATCGACAACTTTTAGTTTCTGCTGTTTTCATAACGCAATAGAGTAAATGGTCGTGGTTTCATCAGAAAACATTACTTAAAATTACATAAAAGCTATTGATAATAATCGGGTATTTCCTAGATGATCACTTTCGGTTTCTAAACGGTGGGACAGACATGTGCCTGGTGCCGACCTCACATATTACCGATACAAGTCGTCATCAAAACAATATGCAGTGACCACTGTCAGCTCAACTAACAAACTGCTACACTAAATTTCATTATTTCATCAATACTGTATTTTGTATCAGAATTATCAATAATTATCTCTATGAATTTAATTTAGACTTTTTACTTTACATCAGTATATTGCATGCGTTTGTATGTAATCATACAGGTACAAATAGTAAAAAGTTCTTGTTTTGTTTGCCAAATTTCTGTATAAATTCAAATTCAATTTTTTGTATTAAACCACGAAGGGGCAAGTGGGCAATATGATGTGAAACATGCATATTCATACAATACAAACATATTGGAAATTATGCAATACAAACAAGTTTGACGTGACAACCTACAGTAAGGCCTTGTAAGGGTAAAAACTGGATGTACAGTACTTGCATACATTAAAAGTAAAAATTGGATAAATTTGTTTTTATTGCATTTTACATAATGAAATAAATGGGAAATGAAAAAGTGAGACCAATTAATGAATTTCAGTTTTGCAACAGTGGTATATATAATTAAGAAAAAATGTCCCATGGTATGGTTGTTGATAGAGGTGATGGAGGATTACTGAATATACCAAATAGCTGTTCTTGAGTTTAGCTGGTTGTGAATTCTACAATGTTTGGATCATGGTGTGCTAGTATAGGTTGGATTCATACAAATGTAATCATGTTAGGGCACATATCCCCACCCCCATATATATAAAGCTTGTATCGTGTTACTGTGCTTACTACAAATGGATGAGGATCAACATGTGACACCCCAGCCTTGGTCCGAATTATATGTTGTGTCAGACTTTTTTTATGTGAAATAGACTGATACATGTATAAATTTATACAGCTGTAGAGATATATATAGATGTACATGTACCAGTAAGTATGCTATGCCAGTAAAGGCTGGAAACATTGTTGAAAGAAAATAATTTGAATAAATCAAAGGTAGACAGATACTTGTGTTGGCAGATATAATGCTGGTTATATTAGCTAGTAATTATCATTTTATGCTTCATTATGATTAATCCTCTAAGGATGCACACAAGACAGAAATAATAAGTAATTACAAGTTTTCGAAGTTATTATTAGTGAGGAAGGGCACTGAAGCAGGGTAATAAACATGTATTTTCCGAGTTTCCTTTGACCTTAACACCAAACATAAGACACTTTGATAGAGAGTTGTCCTTTATGAGACATATAATAATCATACCATTAAAATGGCAAATGTAATAGGGCAAGAAGAAACTTATTGGTGCGCTTATTTAGATTTTCAGAACATTGTTACATGTATAAGTATTTGAAACTCAGACTTGGTGATGGGATGGGCGAGTTTGTTTAAAGAGGCTTACCCGCAGACGGACCGGTAAACGGCACATCTCCGATCACTAAATAAACTTCAGTACACGTTTCTATGTGACAAAATTAGAGGCTTTCCGACTTTATTTCTTGAAAACAATTACAGAATATGTATTTAAAAGACGTTTTAAAGCTCAACCTGAGAGGGAAATGTATGGAATATAACGGCAAATCTTCTTTGTAAATCGCCGCTGCCTTTGAAGTTATCACTGTGCGGCACTGTGCACGTGCTTGTTCTTTGATGTGTCAATCAAATTAGACTCCACTTTATAGCGAGGACTTATTGCGGGTTGCGATTAAATAAATAATATTTAAAAAATGAGTTTTTAATATCACTTTTCAGCGTTTTATAAGGAAAATAAAATGAAAAACTCAACAATTCCAACAATCTGTCATGTGTAAAAAATCTTTTTCTATTAGCCAATTTTTTCTGATCTCTCTGTGGGCAAGCCTCTTTAACTTTCTAAAAGTTTATTTTCAAGGCTTTTTGAAATATTCCACATTAATAATCTCAAGTTATTTTTTTCTTGTTTTTTTTTTTAAACAGGACCATGGGAAATGGGATTTTTTAAAAGTGAAACAAGCAATCAATGACATGTGAATATAGTTTATTTTGTATTTCAGGTATTGCCCAATTACTTGTAAGGTCTGGAGCTGTCTAAAGTTTACTAGCAAGCCTGGTGTACAAAATTTAATGAGAGCATTGATTTATGGATGATTCTGCCTAATGCCTAATATATGACATCAAAGGTAAGCTAATAGATTTATCTTAATTATAAATTCACTACAATTAAAATGTTCATTATCTTATAGATTCTGAGGATTTTTTGTTTTGTTTGAATTGATCATAATTATCTGCTTTCCTCTCCATATATGTGAGCTCATTTCCTATACATCATTATTGACTGTTTAAGTTTCATTTGAAATTTGAAGTGAGTATTATATATCACCATGTTCTTTAGAATTAATCTGTAATGCCTTGCAAATAAAATATTGTATTAGTGTATATATCTGGATGCTTATGATATTGATTTTCTCCCATTTCAATCTTCAGGTACATCAGCCTTAGGACTTTATATATATATGGATATTTGTGGTGTGACCAATACTGGAAGATAAATGCCATCCCCTGCCACCAGAGACAGCAGATTTAGGCATCTTTTCCCTATAGCTACCCTCCCCCACTATTATGTCATTGATTAAAATTATATAACTTAATATTTGTGTTGGTGTTATTTTTCAACTGCTTCCAAGTTGATCATGCAGTTTTGATCTTAAGTAAATTATTATTTTCAAAAACATGGTACATTGATATATCATTTATACCAAATATGGCTTGCCTGTCCAATCATAATAAATAAAGTTCAGAATTCTTTATAATCCATAATAAACATGTAACCAACCAAGTTCAAGTGCCTATATCAATCAACTTGTTTGTCTGCCAAACTTGATTATTCAATCTGAAAATTTCATCAATAACACAGGTTCCTTTGGGGAACTTAGACTTTCTCCACTTGTCCATATTTATATATGTCTATTGTCTATGAATTAAGTCTAGGGCTTCTCAACCAGGAAGACGTACATACAAAGAATGATGCGCAAAGATGGTTATAACCATTTTATTTGCATGCCTTCAATGATTTTAATTTTTATCAGTAAATCTGTTTTTAGTATACTAGTAGTACCAGATGCTAGTTATTATGACCTTTTGTTAATCATCCTACCTCTGTTAACAAGTGTCTAATTATAATAGGTATTGAGAAACTAGAACAAATACAACAAGTGAAGTAGATATGAAGCATCAAAATGATCACCTTCTTAATTGGTAGCCATGGCAACTAAAATGGATACAGAATGTACATAGATTCTACATGTTGAAGAGAGAACTTGCAATTTAACATTTTCTATATAATGGTAAAATTCACATTGATAAAATCAGCTTCAATATCATGATTTGGAGACACATGTTAGCTGTTGAATAAAACCATAAAATAGGAAAGGAATAAATATAACTTTTGAAAGATTAATTATCAATGTTAAAATCATGAAAACCACAACCTAATTATAACATATGATTAATAATTAACATATATAATCCTAATACAGCAGTCTAAGCTGCGAACAGTTTTACATTTTACATTTTATTCAGATGGGAGCACATGCGCATGCTTTCTCTAAGTAAAATATCGCATTTTTACGAATTTTCACTTCTGGTTGCCATGGTAACGTTTTAGATAAAAAAATAGAAGTTTTGCCATAAAATCTAGATAGGTCCTCTTCACAAGTTTCAATATATATATAGACTGCTGACTAAACCATTATACCTGTAATATAAAACCAAATTTCCTACAATGAAGTCTAGGCAGATAAAAAGGAAATAAAAACTTTAACAAAAATAACTACTTTTAATTTCAGTCGGTAACCATGACAACAACTGCAAATAAATAGAAAATACTACTTTTATTGTGTTTATCCTCCTTCCTCAAGAGTCTGATATATCATTAATTTTATATATCAGCACTTAATTCACTCTCATGGGCTTGAAATGTATAAACATATGAAATAAGTAACTTTTTTTCAAAAAATCAAAAATTTGGGTTACCATGGTAACGTCAATAATGCAAAAACACGACTTTTATTACTAAATTTGAAAAGGTTATATTCTCAAGTTTCTAAATATATATGGGTTGTTTACCAAAAATATCGACGCAAAAGTGTGAAAAATCATGATGAACTAAAATGTCGGATTTTTTTTTTTCATTTCCATTAAAAAATCCTTGGAGTTAAGGGGATAATTTTGGAGCATTTCGATGTAAATTGCTGCATTAGTTACACGCTCATGAAATATTTTCGTCAGTCTTGCAGTGAATTTGAGTTTTTGTCGCTTTAATGCAAGGATTTAATGATATTTAATAATAGTATATGTCAGGTATAATCTCTACCGAATTCCTGTATCTCATATACTGTCAACTCGGCCTACCGAATTCCTGTATCTCGTATACTGTCAACTCGGGCTACCGAATTCCTGTATCTCATATACTGTCAACTCGGACTATCGAATTCCTGTATCTCATACTGTCAACTCGGGCTACCAAATTCCTGTTTCTCATAAACTGTCAACTCGGGCTACCGAATTCCCGTATCTCACATACTATCAACTCGGGCTACCGAATTCCTGTATCTAATATACTGTCAACTCATGTTACCGAATTCCTGTATCTCAGATGCTGTTAACTCGGGCTATCGAATTCCTGTATCTCATACTGTCAACTCGGTCTATTGAATTCCATGTATCTCATAATATATACTGTCAACTCAGGCTACCGAATTCCTGTATCTCATATACTTGTACTGTCAACTCGAGCTATCGAACTCCTGTATCTCATATACTGTCAATTAGGGCTACCGAATTCCTGTATCTCAACTAATGTCAACTCCGTCTACCGAATTCCTGTATCTCATATACTGTCAACTCGGGCTACCGAATTCCTGTATCTCATATACTGTCAATTCAGACTACCGAATTCCTGTATCTCATAATGTCAACTCGGGCTACCGAATTCCTGTATCTAATATACTGTGACTCAGGTTACCGAATTCCTGTATTTCATATACATCATATACTGTCAACTCTCGCTGAGTTTTCTGTACATTAACTGAAATAATATAAAACAACTATTCGGTATCAGTTCAAGAAATATTTATTACATATAAACCGTAAAGGCACTACACGTTACATAGAGTGGAACTGGTGATACTACTGATGACGTCACGTGACCTGTGTATATTAACTTTAAAAAAAACAACAAAAAAACTATCTCTCTGGGTCAATTAAATTCGAATGGGAAGAACCACTTGAGGAGGTAGGAGGAGTCAGGTTATACACATAGAAACAGATGCAGGGATGTTGATTTCAGATGTCATAACAGTAGTTGAAATGTACGTATCACAGTGACGTGTTACAATCCCGCGGTCTGTACATATTGATAAAAATATATTTACAGTACATTTAACGGTAAACACATTCTACATGTTGAGAAACAGTAGTTGAAATGCATCACAGGGACATGTTTACTAAATTATACGGACAGTAAATAACATAAATCACATGCCTTTTGTAATGTGTACATACATGTTGAGAAATGTATGACATAACAATTTAAAATTAATGTTGTTTTAGTCCACTGATATAAATTGTCTGTATCCTCACTCAAGGTGGAGTCACTCAGTCACGATAATACTTGAGGAGTTTGAGTCCGTACCCTCCTGTATCTAACACTAAGTTTGACCACAACACATCACCCTTCTGTATACCTACTACTCCCTGGTATCCTTTGTTTGTGTGAAGTGTTTTTATGTACTTCCCTGCTCCACTTATCAGTTCTATTGTTTTCCTTATCTGATCAGCAATAACAATATTACCCTTACTGTCATATACAACTGTACCAGGACCAAACTTGTCTGGTGTGACCGACACCTGTACCTGTATCCCCTCCCCCTGGGCCTGACTCCCCTCCCCCTGGTAGTGGACCAGGAGCTGTAGTGTTGAGTTGTACACAATGATACGTTTACAATCCACTACTACAGCTATATTACCTGTAACACCACATTGTGTTATTGACAGTACTACCCCTTCCACAATGGCTGTATGTAACACCTGACCGTCCACTGTATACACCCACACCTTGTACACCTTTCTATAATCCCATGTACCCACCACTACCCGACCCTCCCTGGTCACACACAGACTGAATGGGACATCCTCTGTAGTGAATCTTGAGACTGGTGTAGATGGTGTAGATTCTTCACAGATAGTGTTACCATAGCAACAGAACCACAGACGACCTGTGGTGGGGTCCAGACTGATGTCCCAGATGTTACCGCTGTGTCGTATCGCCTGTATGACCTGACCTTGGTTGTTGATGAGATTGACTGCTTTGGAGTTACAGTTACACAGCCAAGCACGTCCATCAGATGTAGGACAGATCGATGTGATGTATTTACCCGGGTATGGGAACTGGGACATGACGGTTGGACGGTCACGAAGTTTGTACCGGACTTCTCCAGTGGAAGCTTGACCAACCTCTGTAGACTGGTTTGGTCGGACTACTGGACGTTGGTCGGAGTGACCACTAGTTGCCGATCCTACCTGGAGATGGTCAGTAGTAAGTTTTAGGTTCCCAATGGCCTGTTTTAGGTGACTTAGTCTGTCCATACCCGGAGTAAACTCGGCCATGTCTATGTTAGGTGTCGGTGGGATGTCTGGATCCATTTCCCGGATTTCCGATACCGAGTCGTACACGAGTACACTGGTTCCTGTGTGGAGAGTCTGTTTATACTCTGATGAGAGTTCCCTCAAAGTTTTCAGTCTACTCTCCAGGTCTGTGATGTGGGTCTGTATTAGGTCCATGGCCGCCACCTCCATCTTGTCACAAAGTGCGATATAATCCTCAGTGATTTTGTCTAACTCTAACTTACATTTTTCAGTATTGTCAGTTATGTTTTTGCGAAGTTTATCGTACATAGGTTTACATGAAGTCTTTATTGTTCGAGATGAAATTATTTCTTGGTTTAGTTTTGGAATATTTACATTTTCTGTCTCATTGACAAAGTCCTGGAGTAATTGACTGTGTCGTGTTTTGATGTCAGATATCTCCAGAAAACTATCTATATGATGTTTGTGGAGAGTGATAGAGCACTTTGAACAGATTAACATTTTACAGTCCTGGCATAAAAAGATAACGTCATTTTGTTTGTGGACCTCACACTTTTGCTGTCCTTTTGGTCTAAAATGATACTGTGCTTTGATAATTGATTGACCGGATTTTGAAGCCATGTCTGTTAGTAATTTAGCGTGACAAGATGGAGTTCGGCGACACTCTGGATCCTCTTGTGTATCTGTATAACAATGAAATGACCCAATAAGTAACACACATCAACATTGATATAATACACAATGAGTAAAACACATATCTAGGATTCCTAAAAATCTCAAAACGTCAGCAGATAGTTCACACACACTTCTTTTGGACTTAACAGTAACAGTCCAGCTTTTTCGTGCTTAAATTTGTTTCAAACATCGCGAACAAGTATCCATTCATATTACATGAAGTGGTGTTTTGAAATGCATTTGTATACACATATATTGCCCAATAATCTGGCATTTTATGGCATATATGTAAATTGACCAAACCCACATCCAAAATACTGTGGATCACACCCACACATGACATAATGAATAAAATATTGTTTACTTTATAGAATATTCCAGTATGACAAGGAAAATAATTACAGATAACTGCTTGTGCAGAAAATCAGAAAAGTAAACTTTTAAGCACACAGGCAACTGAGATCAGGGAACCTCTTGTGCAGTTGTTCAGTCAAGGCAGTTTACCATAAGTGAACTAATTACCACTCCCTCCCATTAGGTGCACAGTGAGGTAGCCACAAACTACTACAGTCTTTGAAAGAACCTCTATATCTGTTCCCGGGATGATACACTCTATAATTTATCTAACATATAAAAGTGTTTGTACAAGGATAATTAGAGCAAATGGGAGCCTGAGCCAGAAAAATAGATTTAAAAAAGAACGCAAAAAAAAGTACTGTATACTTACCGACTAGTTCAAGTCAAGTTTATCGTAAGATATTTGATGTGCTCCGTTCTCTCAGCTCTTTGCGGAAGAATGGTGTCCTCTGAGAGAAGAATAATGTCGTCTGAGAGACAGGGAGGGCTGCCTGGGGGATACAAACGTATGTACAATTAACATATCTATTCGGCTTAAATACATCACATATGTTACTGGCACATACTGCAATTAATCAGAAAGAGCGGAGTGGACTAACACCATTGTGATGTGTGTAAAGACACCATTGTGATGTGTGTAAAGACACCATTGTGATGTGTGTAATAACACTAGTGTGATGTGTGTAATAACACCATTGTGATGTATGTAATAACACCAGTGTGATGTATGTACTAACATAAGTGTGATGTGTGTAATAACACCAGTGTGATGTGTGTAATAACACCATTGTGATGCGTGTAATAACAATAGTAGGTGTGTGTAATAACATCAGTGTGATGTATGTACTAACACAAGTGTGATGTGTGTAATGACACCAGTGTGATATGTGTAATAACACCAGTGTGATGTGTGTAATAACACCAGTGTGATGTGTGTAATAACACCAGTGTGATATGTGTAATAACACAAGTGTGATGTGTGTAATAACACCAGTGTGATGTGTGTAATAACACCATTGTGATGCGTATAATAACAATAGTAGGTGTGTGTAATAACATCAGTGTGATGTGTGTAATAACACCAGTCTGATGTGTGTAATAACACCAGTGTGATGTGTGTAATAACACCAGTGTGATATGTGTAATAACACCAGTGTGACGTGTGTAATAACACCAGTGTGATGTGTGTAATAACACCAGTGTGATGTGTGTAATAACACCAGTGTGATGTATGTAATAACACCAGTGTGATGTGTGTAATAACACCAATCTGAATTGTGTAATAACACCATTGTGATTTATTTAATAACATTAGTGTTAGACATGTTAGTTTCATTTATACTCATACTATCATAAACAGAATCTTGCACTCGCGGTTATGTCGTATTAAATGTATCAAACTCGTAAAATTATTACATTTATTAAACTCCTTTGATATATTTTGTATCACATAGTTACTGATTTAAGATCCCCTTTTGATAGTCACTGGGAAATGTATCAAAATAGAATACGTACGGTTCAGCAATGCTGACGTTTGATGTTTAGATTTCAAAAAACAATCGCAACGAGGCAAAATATTCAACCTTGATATTGACTGGGCTAACAAAATTGAAAATACTAGTGGAATATTAATATGTTAGTTTTTTTCATTTCAATGTAAAAACCTCCCCATTCAAGAGCCAGGGCTGCAATCAGAGACCCACTTTATCTTTGACCTTTGTACCCAAATGACCTTGACCTTTAATGCAGTGTGAAGCTGCAATAGCTCAGTCCGTACGAGTGTCTTGGTTTGTGTTCCTTTGGAAGCTGAGAAACAATACAGTCTGTGTTGGCGTCATTTAGCAAGACACTCTACCCTAAATGCGACAAAACTGTGTATGTTGTTCAATGAGGTAGCCACCAGCTACTACAGCCTCAAAATGACCCTGGCTGCTGACGGAGTTAATAACTCAACAAAGAAACTTTAATCCAGTGTGACTTAAAATATTTGATTATTTGACTAAACCATAAATTCAAACTAAGTTTGCATCAGAAGTCCATAGCAAAATGTTTATATGTGAACATATACAAAACATGTCCTTGGCATTTGATCATGACCTTTGCTCTTAAAATCTGTTCAAAATATTCTCATAGTGTCATATACACACACATATGTTCAATAGTGAAGACACAATTTGACCTTGATTTTGACCTAGTACCCATGACCTTTGGTCACATGAAAGGTCAGATGACTCCATGTTAAATTCCAACCGCATTGTTTTATATAGTATATAAAAAGTTAAGCAGTGAAAATATCCAGACTTTGACTAAACTTGATCTAACGCCAGTCACCTTGACCTTTGATCACATGTCCCTTTATTTAATTCTAACCAACATTGCTTCCTAGTATCACAACATAATATTCCTCAGTGAACAGCTACAGAATTTGACCTTGTCCTTTGACCCAATGACCTTGACGTTTGGTAAGTTGATTCCTTATTTGATTGTGAACAGTTTTGTTTCATCAAGTCATCAGTAAAAAAAATGAAGAAAAACGCAAAAAGAAAAACCAAAAAAACCAAAAAAAACAAAAAAAAAACAAGAAGCCCATGGGGTCTGTATTGCTCACCTTGTTGGATTAGACCAAATGTCAAAATAATGTTCATATTCAATTTATTTTATTTGTAAATTTTAAACAATGCTATATATGGTTATATTGTGGGAATTCGAACTGCTTTAAAGATTAATGAAGTCCAGACTCTCTAAGGTCTGAAAGACTTCAAGAATTGTTTTTAAAACATGCATTCATCACTTTATGACAAGTAGCGATTCAAAGGAATAACCTCTATTTCCCCTATTGGGCCCCGCCCCTTTGGCCCCTCGGGGGTCAGAGTCACCATTTATGCAAAATCTGTTTCTGACCAAATTGGGTTCAAATCCATTCATAACTTTATGACAAGTAGTTATTTAAAGGAATTACCTCTATTTCCCCTATTGGGCTCCGCCAATTTGGCCCCTCGGGTATCAGAGTCACCATTTATGCAAAATCTGTTCCCCTTCCCCAAGGATGTTTCTGACCAAATTGGGTTCAAATCCATTCATAACTTTATGACTACTAGCGATTTAAAGAATTACCTCTATTTCCCCTATTGGGCCCCGCCCTTTGGGGTCAGAGCCACCATTTAAGCAAAATCTGTTCCCCTTCCCCAAGGATATTTCTGACCAAATTGGGTTCAAATCAATTCATAACTTTATGACAAGTAGCGATTTAAACGAATTACCTCTATTCCCCCTATTGGACTCCGCCCCTTTGGCCCCTCGGGGGTCAGAGTCACCATTTATGCAAAATCTGTTCCTCTTCTGCCTAGGATGTTTCTGGCCAAATTTGGTCAAAATTCAATAAGAACTTTTTGTTTTTGTCTAGTAGCGACTTGAAGCAAATGTTGGCGGACGACGGACGGACGACGGACGCTGCGCCATGACATAAGCTCACCGGACCTTCGGTAATAAAAATAAAAAAAAACAAACTTGATTTGACCTTGACTCTTTATATCAGTGTGTGTATTTTTGTGAATTGAACACTTTGACTAAGTTGCATGTACATAAATGTAAACAAACGGGAACAAAATTTGTAGACAGATGAACGGACGGACGGACGGAGTGATTACCAAAGGACATTCGTACAATACAAAAAGTTCTTTGTGAGTGTAAAATTGTAACATCATGATCTTTAAACATATTTCCTTCACAGTATTCTTAATTTTATATTTAATAAAGAGCAGTTTTCTTTGTACAATCTACACTCCTAGGATACAGATTTGTTACAATGATTGCAGAGGGGTAATAACTAAGATTTTTTTTCCTCTTCAACGGTCACTCTGAAGTACTTGTATGCCTATTTTCTCCGCTAAGGGGCGCTAATTAACCTCTACGACAAATAGATCTATGGTGTATGTGACGAGTTGGACAATTTTTCAAGGTTCTACGTTCTAACAATACAGGGATTTAATGTCCGTTCATTTATTTTCAAATGAGTTCGTGGGTGATCTGTTAAAATTAAGAGCAGATATAAAAGTGTATATGGACAATGAATCTTAATACATTTTTGTTCATATCTATAATTGTTTTTTTAATAGAAGTGGATACGGTCGGACCAATAGTCATAAGGTTCGAAGTAAATTTAAAATTCAGAGGACACTAGGTTTTTCATAATATTGTACTCACCGGTTAGTCCAATATGGTTGTCTTCTCAGGACGAAACTGATGCAGTAGTTTCAGGCTCAGGTCAACACTTAGCGTGCTCACTGTGAAGAAAAAATGCAATTTGATTGATGTGAGGCTAAATTCAATCAATACAACATATTTAACAGGGTTTGTTTGGAAAAAGAATAGTCAAATATGTACCTACAGAAGTGTATCGTGGTACACTTAATCTGTTAAATATGTACCGTACAGACGTGTATCGTGGTACACTTTAACTGTTGAATATGGTACTGTACGGACGTGTATCGTGGTACACACTGTACGGCCGTGTATCGTGTTAAACACAATCCGGACGTGTATCGTGTTAAACACTGTCCGGAAGTGTATCATGGTCACACTGTACGGACGTGTGTCGTGTTAAACACTGTTCGGACGTGTATCGTGGTCACACTGTACAGACGTGTATCGTGGTACATACTGTACGGACATGTATTGTGGTACATGCTGTGCGGACGTGTATCGTGCTACACAACGTACGGACGTGTATCGTGGTCACACTGTACAGAAGTGTATCGTGGGACATACTGTACGGACATGTATCGTGGTACATACTGTGCGGATGTGTATCGTGGTAGACAGTGGACGTGTATCGTGATGCACACTGTACGGACGTGTATCGTGGTACACACTGTACGGACGTGTATTGTTTGTACACACTGAGCGAACGTGTATCGCGGAACAAACTGTGCGGACGTGTATCGTGGTGCACACTGTACGGACGTGTATCGAGGTACACACTGTACAGACGTGTATCGTGGTACACACTGTACGGACGTGTATCGTGGTACACACTGTCCGGACGTGTATCGTGGTACACACTGTACGGACGTGTATCGTGGTACACACTGTACGGACGTGTATTATGGTACACACAGTACGGGCGTGTATTGTTTGTACACAATATACAGACGTGTTTCGTGGTACACACTGTACAGACGTATATCGTGGTAAACACTGTACAGAAGTGTATCGTGGTACACACTGTACGGACGTGTATCGTGGTACACACTGTACGGACGTATATCGTGGTACACACTGTACGGACGTGTATCGTGGTACACATTGTACGGACGTGTATCGTGGTACACACTGTACGGACGTGTATTGTTTTTCACACTGTACGGGCGTGTGTCGTGGTACATACTGTACGGTTGTGTATCTTGTTAAACACTGTCCGGACGTGTATCGTGGTACACACTGTCCGGACGTGTATCGTGGTACACACTATACGGACGTGTATCGTGGTCAACTCTGAACAGACGTGTATCGTGGTACACTTTGTACGGACGTGAATCGTGGTACACACTGTACGTACGTGTATCGTGGTAAACACTGTACGGACGTGTATCGTTGTACACACTGTACTGACGTGTTTCGTGGTACACACTGTACGGACGTTTATCGTTGTACACACTGTGCGAACGTGTATCGCGGAACACACTGTACAGACGTGTATCGTGGTACACACTGTACGGACATATTTCGTGGTACACACTGTACGGACGTGTATCGTGGTACACACACTGTACGGACGTGTATCGTGGTACACTTTGTACGGACGTGAATCGTGGTACACACTGTACGTACGTGTATCGTGGTAAACACTGTACGGACGTGTATCGTTGTACACACTGTACTGACGTGTTTCGTGGTACACACTGTACAGACGTGTATCGTGGTACACTTTGTACGGACATATATCGTGGTACACACTGTACGGACGTGTTTCGTGGTACACACTGTACGGGCGTGTGTCGTGGTACACACTGTACGGACGTGTATCGTGTTAAACACTGTCCGGAAGTGTATCATGGTCACACTGTACGGACGTGTGTCGTGTTAAACACTCTCCGGACGTGTATCGTGGTCACAACGTACAGACGTGTATCGTGGTACATACTGTACGGACATGTATCCTGGTACATAATGTGCGGATGTGTATCGTGGTACACAATGTATAGACGTGTATCGTGGTCACACTGTACGCACGTCTATCGTGGTCACATTGTACAGACGTGTATCGTTGTAATCACTTACAGACGTATATCGTTGTACACAATGTACTGACGTGTTTCGTGGTACACACTGTACAAACGTATATCGTGGTACACACTGTACGGACGTGTTTCGTGGTACACACTGTACAGACGTGTATCGTGGTACACACTGTACGGACGTGTATTGTGGTACACACTGTACGGACGCGTATCGTGGTACACACTGTACGGACGTGTATCGTGGTACACACTGCACAGACGTATATCTCGGTAAGCACTGTATGGACGTGTATCGTGGTACACACAGTACGGACGTGTATCGCGGTACATACTGTACAGACGTGTATCATGATACACACTGTACGGACGTGTATCGTGGTACACACTTTACGGACGTATATCGTTGAACACACTGTACGGACGTGTATCGTGGTACACACTGTACGGACGTGTATTGTTTGTATACACTGTACGTACGTGTATCGTGGTAAACACTGTACGGACGTGTATCGTTGTACACACTGTACTGACTTGTTTCGTGGTACACACTGTACAGACGTGTATCGTGGTACACACTGTACGGACATATTTCGTGGTACACACTGTACAGACGTGTATCGTGGTAAACATTGTACTGACGTGTATTGTGGTACACACTGTACGGACGTATATGGTGGTACTCACTGCACGGACGTGTATCGTGGTACACACTGTACGAACGTGTATCGTCGTACACACTGTACTGACGTGTATTGTTGTACACACTGTACGGACGTATATCGTGGTACACACTGCACGGACGTGTATCGTGGTACACACTGTACGAACGTGTATCGTCGTACACACTCTACAGACGTATATTGGGGTACACACTGTACGGACGTGTATCGTGGTACACACTACGGATGTGTTTCGTGGTACACACTGTACGGTCGTGTATCGTTGTACAAAGTTATTGGTACACTTTAACTGTTAAATATGTACCGTACGGACGTGTGTCGTGGTACACTTTAACTATTAAATATGTACTGTACATACGTATATCGTGATACCCTTTAATTCTTAATATTGATTGTACGGTGGTGTATCTTAGTACACTTAAAACGAATGACAAATATGTACAATACGGACAGGTATCATGTTACAATTTCACTTTAGATATTTACTGTACGGATGTGTTTTGTATTACACTTTTACTGTTAAATATGTACTGTATGAACGTGTATCGTGGTACACTTTAATTTTTAAATATGTACTGTACGGACGTGTATCGTGGTACACTTTAACTGTTAAATATGTACTGTACTGACGTGTATCGTGATACACTTTAACTTTTAAATAATGCTATATATGCAGACGTGTATCGCAGTAGACTTTAATGAAAAATGCCTTCGTTTCGCAGAAAATATTAAGAAACCTGAAGCATTAGTGCTGGTGCTCCTCCTTTCTCCGGTAAAAAAAATAAAACAACAACGTTTTAAGGTTTGGTGGCTGGCTGGTTTTCCATAATGTGGATTATTAGTGTCTTTATGTATATGAAATCGTTGTATAACTTTTTTTTAAATGTTTTGATAGATTAAACCACGGCTCTATTGTCAGCTCGGCTCAAATGGAGTGGTTTGTGTTGTTCTGGGATAGGGTATGTCAAAAATATAGAGGACCTGTTCAGTAGTTGAATACGTCCAGTATCATTACAACTGAAGTAGCTTTATATATGTTCGTATTGTGCGAACATATAATGTGATTCACATTTATAGTTACCATGGGGTGGGGATCTCAATGGTTTCAAATATAAAATCCGGAAATTCTAAACTCCCCCTAAAGGTGTATAACGACCCAAAGGATTCTTTTTACAACATGATTGTTCTTAAAATAAATAATCCAAGTCCCTAGGGTAGGGGAAGACCCCGCGGCCTATATCTACATCATGATTGTAATTATCTTTAAACTTTTGATGCCCCTTGTGTCCCTTTTGGTCAGCATCTTCAGTCTTAAATTCTCATCAGTGGTTATGAAGCATAAGCTGTTTGAATAAATTGTTGACGGACGACGTACGGACGACGGACGCCGCGGTCCTTCGGGCCAGGTCAGGTAAAAATGTACATATTATAGTGAAAATCGCAGGAAAAATCATACAACATGAAAGCATGCATCTTAAATTCCGTTCGAAATTGGATTTCGTAGTATAGGAAATTAGGGTACAATATACTGTTGTCTACGTTTGTATTACGTGTAATGACTCAGAACTACTGCGGGGTACATATACTGTTGTCATTACATTTTTGTCTGTTTTTTTAACCTGTACGACCCTGAACTCCATGACCGGGAACTACAAGGACAACACTCAATCTTGTTGTTTCTACGGTGTTCTTGTTTAGCCAATCATCTAATTAACGCTTGTAATTATACCAGAACCTTTCAAGATTGAATTTAAATTAAGTTTGAATGGGATTTGAATTTGTAAAGTACGGACTTGGCACATTACCAACCAACGGTCCACTTTCAATCAACATTCTGTGTTTCATTTTGTTATGAATAAACTAGCTCGCGACAATTTATTTATCTGGGTTCATTTTTTCAGTTTTAAAAAGGTCGCATGAAATAAGAATCCTTCGGACAACCTTATACAATTACATTACACATGGTCCATAATCATTTACAATATACAAGACGGCGGAGGATCATTCCTTTTTTACTGACACACAAGTGTTTTTATAGCAGTTGCATGAAATGAATATGTATCAATGAAAATGTCACCAACATGTTTTTGTTTGTAGAAATAGCATTACCGTCACCAACATGTTGTTTTTGTAGAAATAACATTACCGTCACCGACATGTTGTTTTTGTAGAAATAACATTACCGTCACCAGCAGGTTGTTTCTCTAGAAACAGGTTTCGCTGGTGAGGTACCGCGTTAGGTAAAACGAAACTGAATACCGTTTTTAATGTAACCATTGAAAATGTAGACTGTACCCGTAATGGACTCCAGATTACCTTGTACTTTTACAAGCCAAGGCCATAGTATCTGTATTTCACCTATACATTACCCACTATCAGCAAATCCAATGTGAACATTTATTTCCTTTCCGAAAAAAAGAATAATAAAAACAAATCTAAAGCAATTTCTGGAACTAGCAATCTTTTACATGAGTATTGATTATAAATACAAAAAAAAAAAATGAAATCATTGACACATGTACCTACCCCTCTGACGTGGTCTGTTGTTACATAGAGTAGGTGAGTTTACAAACATAAAAGTTAAAATTTAGAATTTTTTTTTTTTTAGATTTAAGGCTAGGAGTAATATGCAAGTCTATCTTAATTCGGCATGTGATTATACTTTAAAAGCATGCTAGGTAACCTGTATTCTCCTTCGCATCTCTGAATATGTAAACTATGGCATATTTCAGACTTTGAAAAAAAAAAAAAAAATCTCGATCTAGTGAAGTAACATTGCAATGAGAATCGTTCTCCTTTTTAGACTGTGGTTTAACTTTAATGGGTTTTACCGAAAGCGAAGAGACAAAGAACCGAACAATTTATGAAACAATTCACTTTCCGATTGATTTGGAATTAAAACTATTCGATACGCTTGTGTATCTTTTATTAGTGTATTATGACAATTTGGGATTCGAAAGCTCCAAACTAATAGAGAAAATGCATTTTAAAAATGTAACTTGTACAACGCATTCTTTATTGTTTTCAATCTGCCCTTTCTGTATATCCTTAGTTTGAAATACAATATCATACCTGATTTATATTTGTATGATTACAATTCTAATACATAAACATTGTACATATCGACCTCATTATACAGGTGAACTAAATGCTAATTAAAATCTTACCTGCTTTGTCAGAGGCTAAATAAATTTCTTGGTAGGTTAACCTATGGGCGTAATTTGTGGTAAATATCTCAGCTAGACTCTTGTCTGATTGAAATGCTCCGTCTGTTGTGCAGAGCATACGTATACCCGTTACCTTATCTACCTGGTCACGTGAATGACTCATATCTTTCCCTGTTGTTTGATTGGATAATACTTGTAAAACTGTCTACAAAGGATACCAACGCGTCGATAAAGGTTCAAGGTTGTTGGGTTTTTTTTATTAATTATTTTCCGAAATGCAATACAGCATAGCTAGGACTCTAGGCTATACAATTATATTACATGCATGTATGGTCCATAATCATTTATAATATACAAAATGGCGGAGGATCATTCCTTTTTTACTGACACACAAGTGTTTTTATAGCAGTTGCATGAAATGAATATGTATCAATGAAAACGTCACCAACATGTTGGTTTTGTAGAAATAACATTACCGTCAACAACATGTTGTTTTTGTAGAAATAACATTACCGTCACTAACATGTTGTTTTTGTAGAAATAACATTACCGTCAACAACATGTTGGTTTGTAGAAATAACATTACCGTCACTAACATGTTGTTTTTGTAGAAATAACATTACCGTCAACAACATGTTGGTTTGTAGAAATAACATTACCGTCACCAACATGTTGGTTTTGTAGAAATAACATTACCGTCAACAACATGTTGTTTTTGTAGAAATAACATTACCGTCACTAACATGTTGTTTTTGTAGAAATAACATTACCGTCAACAACATGTTGGTTTGTAGAAATAACATTACCGTCACTAACACGTTGTTTTTTTGTAAAAATAACATTACCGTCAACAACATAATGTTTTTGTAAAAAATAACATTACCGTCAACAACATGTTGTTTTTGTAGAAATAACATTACCGTCAACAATATGTTGTTTCTGAAGAGACAGGTTTTGCTGGTGAGGTACCGCATTAGGTAAAACGAAACTGAATACCGTTGTAATGTAACGGTAATGTAACTATTGAAAATGTATACTGTACCCGTAACGGACCACTAGTTACCTTGCAATTTTACAATCCAAGGCCATACTACCTGTATTTCACCTGTACATTACCCACTATTGGGAAATCCAATGTGAAAATTTATTCCCTTTCCGAAAAAAATCTATAGTCATATATGTAGTTTGCAAACATTAAAGTTAAAATATAAAATATTTTTTTGGAATTCAAGACTGAAAGTACCTTTGTAAATGTCATATGTTTACCCATAGAAAAGTATTATTTCATACATGCTTTGAGATAGATTTTTTTTAAAGTTCTACATTTCTGTCTGTAAACAAAACAACTATTTTGGTTTATTATGAAGTGTTGGTGGGCCTTTGTTAACAGAGAGTGTTTCATTTTCAAAAGAAACACAGATCAAGCTATAGCTACTCTCGCAAACACTCTGATATTGGTACAAACAATTTCAATTGCAAGTAACATTTGCTGATTTTCGTTTTAAAAATATGTCATGACTTATATCAAAACATTAATTAACATTCACTTTCACCGGTAAATGGTCACCTAAGAATCAACCACCTACCCAAAATAGACGATAGCTTTATATATACAAGGCTTATCTTTACACAAACAATATACGTAACAATGCGTACGAAATTGTTTCTTTGTCAAGATTGACTGTGCGAGCGAACAAAACTCGAATCCCGCCTCGATGCCTGGTTTCAAAGTTGTTTATGAAATAAACAGCGTGTAGTAAGGGCTGTGATATAGATTTTAACTATTTCTGAGTTATATTTTATACTTGTCTCAGTCGGAGTATTTTGATAAATAAGTTATCATGTTGCTTAGAACATACTTCTATCTTCTGTGATCATGATTTCCCGCCATCTTGAAATGACAATTCCCTAACTGGTACACGTTGTTATAGAAGGAATTTACGTAACAAACTGGTTATAGCTTTACCCCTTTTCTCCCCGATTTGTTCCTGTTTGTTTGGTCGCACTTTAGACTGCACCTGTCTCTAGATTATCACAATTATCAATAAAATCGAGCTTTGAAATTTGGGTATCTACGATATCTGTGATTCAAATCGAGTCAAATTTGTTCGTAACACAATAAATACCCAACTTACTTATTTAACTGCCCACGTTGGGTGTGATAAGTAAATTTCAGAGTTGGATAGAATATTTTAATCAATGATATTGATCATATAAATAAAACTAAATAGATAGATGAGAACTACCAAACGAACATCCATGTTACTGTGAATGCATGCGAATATCTCTTATTTTATTCATGTAGATATGTGTAACTATTTATGCACTACATAACAATTACAAATGTGGCAATGCGCTTATTCTCAAAATGTTGTTTTCTAAAGGGGTGAGATAAAACCACACCAAATGATCTAGTAAGATTGTAACCTTTTGAAGTAATTTGAAAAGCAATATTACGATACCTGCCACGGAAATCTAGATCAAATCCTGGTTTACCAAATGCGCTCTGGTGGTAAAAACTATATTTTATATAATTGATACAGTGATGGGTTTCAGTGATAAACCGATATGTCTAACGTTCTTCCTCCTGTACGCCATGCTAACCTCCTCATATTCCACTTCAATATGATGCCCTACCACTGGAACTGATTAGAGCATCTATTCTCTCCACGGCAGGATTAAAGTCAGGCATCACACGTAAAGAATCTGTAAACGACCTGATGGCCCTGTGTTTGTCTCCCACAGTTTGGTAACAGATCCCCAGTAATGTGTGAACCATCCAGTAATTGTGTCCTCCTTGGTAAGGGTCGTAGTTCATCGCCCGTAAGTTCATCAGCTCCATGTCACGTCTCCTCAAGTCACCAAGTTCATGGTAGCACAGGAAGGACAGAAATGCTGCGTACGGCAGTGGAGGGATGTAGACACCCAAAGGATTTCTGGTAATCTCGAGGTGTAGCTGAGGCAAGCACAACACAGTGTCGTATCTGGTAAACACCAAACAGGAGTAGAACACTTCTCTGAATCTTTGATAAAGTGAGTACCCCTGTTGACAGTACCGTACATATTTAGAAAAAAATATCTTACTTGTATTTGAAGTCTCCAGATGTGATTCCCTGGATATGTCAGTCGCTGGTATTGACTTGCCAATGTAAAAGTTTACCTGTTGACCTCATATACGCACACATCTGAAGTGTTTTTCTGTAGTCTGCTGTAAGGTAGTGGAAGGTCGCCAGCATCATCAGTCCGGGACTGGTACACATCAGTGCTTGTGGAGTCAGAAAGTGTTTACATTTCTTCATAGAAATATACTTCTGTTTATTACTTCCAGTGTTTGACTCGCCAAATAACTCACTGGCTCTACTGGTGAGTGTTGTTGTAATTGCAAAGTAAGCAATAAAGTCATCGGCATCCGTATGAGATGTATGGAGGCATTGCATTGACGAGTACAGTTTTCCGTTTCCATTGCGTTGCCTGTGTGATGAAAACAAACACTCTCTAAATAAGTCTAAATCCCTGATGTATTCAGGGGGTTGTCTGAACGTCGCACCTTTGTGTTGTTGAAGCATACGTCCAATGTAGGGACTTCTATCCGACTTTAAGCATAAACACATCCAGCTCATGTTGTACATATCTTTAAGTAAATGCACCAGCCTTTGGCGGGTTTCTCCGTGAATTTTCCTTAAAAACATGTTATTACTTTGAATGAAATAGTTTGGACAGTAACCCGATTTCACCCATGAAGTCAAAATGGAGAGACAAAACCGAAAGCATATGAATGTGTTTTGCGTGCTCCATAGCGAATGAGGGGAGTTTTCAACAGCATGGAAAATAAGTGTTTTTAGGAAATATGAGCAAATGACATCTCTGTCTCCAATAATGTGATCTAACAAGTCTTTGATCTGGAGAAGGAAATATTTCAATAATCCATATACCCTGAACTGTGGATGGGTAAGAGAATGAACCAACATCTGCTCTGCACAGGCAAAGGAAATCCTCCATTGTAGCAGTGTGTCTGTGGAACATTTATCACCAACTGGTACGACATGACACCCACCCTGAATTATCTTATCAATCATTGTCTGAGCTGGCCAACCATAGAGTCGAGGCCGATGTATCCATTCATGAGCTGCGTTTGGCCAACTTATACAGGGAAAGGCATCTGAAATGTCTATGCTATTCCCATAATGTTTGGAATATACAGTTGAGCACGGCCCATTCGACACATACCCTACACCGATCGCCCTAGCAAGTGCGTCAGCCTTGCCCTGTCTGTAAATATCACTAGATAAATACATCGAGTCACCAAAAGGAATAATAGCGTCATTAAATATGGTGGTTGTTCCAGATCCGTCTGCAAGTCGTGCTATTTCAAGAGTTACATACCCAGGCCTACAACCTCCTTCCTTCATATAGAGAATTGTTTTTCGTATGCCTTCCTGAGGAATGAGGTGTGTCTGGTCAGGATCAACCACCACTACAGACATCATAACATGCATTGCATCGGAATCTGAAGTCTTCATTCGGAACCCGTCCCCAACACTTCCACCAGTTAGCCAGTTCAACAGATTGTTATTTGCATTTTGTATGTAATCACTGGTAGCTATCGCCTTTCTCCGGTTGCTGACTATTGCCTCTGTTCCATGACAATCGTCTAGACACTGCGCTAGAAGTGATGAAATGTCTTTTTGCTCTACTTGAAGCCGAAAATCTCGCATCATCTGTAAAGATACATAACATTTATGGACGGAAATTTTACAAAATAGAAGCAAGATATTCCAATTCAGTGTTATTTTAGTATTGAAACAACAGAAACTCTGTTGACAATGTTGATTAGATATCCTGCATAACTTGAAATCTAGGACACTTCAAACTTTTTATCAACTGCTTACCTTGATCTTTACTAAACAAGCAGAAAATAAGCTGTATGAAAAGGATGATGATTTTAATATCCCGGTAGGATTAATGCCATTTCTTAATAGTAACATGTCTGCTTCACAAGATAGATATCAGCTTTTGTCAGAAAAACAACAGAGATTCGAAATTTGCAGATTGATGTAGATCTTACCGTCACAGCATAGATGTGACGGTACTTAATCATACATACTTAATCCATATTTGGTCTATTTGGAAGATTGTTAACAATGACTAATGATGATAAGAACTCATTTCATTACAATTCAGATTGAATTATTGATACCAATAATTTCCATCAATGTATCTCTGGTTGAGATAGAAAAATACATTATATATGAATAAGGATGCATAATCCTGCAAAAAAAAAAAAAAAAAAATTGGAGTCATCGCAGCAAGTAGTGAATTATTTCATATAAGACGGCGTCCGGTTACATTGATAGATCACATGACTTACCCGGGTTATGACATGGTCGTTTAAGGGACACGGCTCTCCGTATTTGATGTGTTCAAAGTTCAGCATACTGATCTCAGATAAAGTTCCAGGAGCGGCGGCCATATTGGCAGTAATAACTTCAACTCATCTATTTATAGTTTTCTTCATCTGTGTTCATAAATTACAGACTAGTATGTCCATCTTAACACTCCAGGTTGTGTTTCTCATTTTAGATAAGATATTGATGCATTCACCGTCTTCCTTGTGTGAGAGAACCCCGGCGTTCTCTTTACTGAATCACATAGTATTCTTGTTCATCTTAACAAGCTTGGTCCACCTTGATACAATATATAAAAAGAACTAGTTACCTTTTCAATACTCTGATCGATGCCCAAAAATGTAAGTATTTAAACTTAAAATTTAAAATGCAGTGACTTGGCTTACAACTGTAGTGCCCTATTGTAAACAAGGTAAAAGAGGATGGTGAGCAGTGTATATACACAGACAATTCAGGATAATCAGAGCGAAGCGGGTCTAGAACGATGAATAGGGGTAACATACACGTCCTGTCGACTCAATGTTTATGTGGGCTGCATGCGTCAGATATCAGATATAAATATCCTTGAGGTAACGCCTTTGATTTAACTGTTGGATAAATGTAATAGTGATTTTATGTGGTGGGTTTTTGTGGGATAAATTGATTGTACGGAAAACAATAGAATTATTTAACGACTATTAATCAATCAATTTAGTTACCTACATATATGTATTATAACAATAGAATTATTTAACGACCATTAATCAATAAATTTAGTTACCTACATATATGTATTATAACAATAAAATTATTTAACGATCATTAATCAATAAATTTAGTTATCAACATATATGTATTATAACAATAGAATTATTTAACGACCATTAATCAATATATTTAGTTACTTACATATATGTATTATAACAATAGAATTATTTAACGACCATTAATCAATATATTTAGTTACCTACATATATGTATTATAACAATAGAATTATTTAACGACCGTTAATCAATATATTTAGTTACCTACATAATATATGTATATTTTAAATGTATTATACATGCATATCTATCAGTGATATGAGGACAGTTTTCTCCTAATGTCGAACAATGATCACCAGGTACGACATGACAGCCAGCTTAAGTAATCCTTGAACCATCAACGAAGACGAGTTGAATCAATTCATTAGTTTTTCTGGATACCACTACAGTTGTCGAGATCATCATTTGATTTCTATCAGAACATTTCATGTCCAACCCTTATCCAAACCTGACACCTGTGAAGGCGTAAGATAGACGACGATTACTTCCTTTCGATATGATTAAAGGTACTTATCACTTTTCTCCTTATACAGTACAAGTATATACTGCATTCATTTTTTTCTTCTGTACCATGTTGATCGTCCAGAATCTTTACCAGATGTAGTGTATTATATTGTCACATTATTTGGTATCCATATATTGTTTGTTACATACACAATAAATGCATTTAAATGCAAACATATTACCTTATAGGAGGTATAAATGCATTGCATATAAAACATTGTACATTTATATATGTACGTCCTAGAAATTAGCATTTCGTAATGGTGACATCAGAGTTGTCTTTCAGTATGGCATAAGAACTTACCTGTGATATTTTAAAAGCGTTGAATGGACATGGTCGTCCCGATTTGAAATATTTCAGTTTCCTGTTTTAACATTTTACGAGGGCTTATCATTATTCGTCTACATATGTAGATGTTTTCGCATGAAAATAAAAAACAATTTCTCATGATAAAAAAGTCTATAGTTCTTCTGACAGTATTGGTCATCTTATCAAATGCTGTTTTGTTCAATTTCCTCCTTAATGTATATATATATATGTTTGTAGATAGCTGTCATGTTAACTGTTCCCTCGTTACTGTATATCTATCTGTTTGTAGATAGAAGCTGTCCTGTTATTTATTCACTCGTTAATGTAAATATATCTGTTTGTAGATAGAAGCTGTCCTGTTAACTATCCCTCGTTACTCTATATCTATATGTTTGTAGATAGAAGTTGTCCTGTTAACTATTCCCTCGTTACTGTATATATATATATCTGTTTATAGATAGAAGTTGTCCTGTTAACTATTCCCTCGTTACTGTATATATATCTGTTTGTAGATAGAAGTTGTCCTGTTAACTATTCCCTCGTTACTGTATATATATATATCTGTTTGTAGATAGAGGTTGTCCTGTTAACTATTCCCTCGTTACTCTATATCTATATGTTTGTAGATAGAAGCTGTCCTGTTACCTATCCCCTCGTTACTGTATATATATATCTGTTTATAGATAGAAGCTGTCCTGTTAACTATTCCCTCGTTACTGTATATTTATATATATATATATATATATATCGATTTGTAGATAGAAGCTGTCCTGTTAACTATTCCCTCGTTACTGTATATATATCTGTTTGTAGATAGAAGCTGTCCTGTTAACTATCCCCTCGTTACTGTATATCTATATGTTTGTAGATAGAAGCTGTCCTGTTAACTATTCCCTCGCTAATGTATATATATCTGTTTGTAGATAGAAGTTGTCCTGTTAACTATCCCCTCGTTACTGTATATCTATCTGTTTGTAGATAGAAGCTGTCCTGTTAACTATCCCCTCGTTACTGTATATCTGTCTGTTTGTAGATAGAAATTGTCCTATGTATACATGTGTAGTTGGTGTTAACAGTCAGCAAACTCACAAGTACAAACAGGACATATTTATTTCAACATAAATACAATCATTGATGATATCACAGGATGTCCTCAAGGTCAGCTAAGGGAATACAGACTTTCGTCTGAAAAACGAAATATTATGAATAAAGTACGTGCTTGGCCCTTCGTATTTTCATCAATATTTAAAACCTGGTTCAACCTGGCATTGTTTGTTGTTAGTTCTCCGGTATAACAAAAATAAAGCATCTTTGTTTTTTGTTTTTTGGTTTTTTTTTCTTTTCTTTTCTTTTCTTCTATTTTGTTTTTGCTTTGCTTTTTTTCATTAATTCATTTTTATTGATATTGGAATTGCATCATATGATTACAAATGAAGACACGCATTATGTTGTGATTTCACCTGATTTTATTTACGAAATTGATATTGAATTCAATGATATCTTAGCAGTGGTATGTGAGAGTGACACCACTGAAGAATTCAATAAGACATAAACAGCTGTATGTTAAAGTGACATCACTAAAGAATTAGATAAGAACTAAACAGCTGTATGAAAAAGTGACGTCACTAAAGAATTCAATAATAACTAAACAGCTGTATGTTAGAGTGACGTCATTAAAGAATTAGAGTGACGTCACTCAAGAATTCAATAATAACTAAACAGCTGTATGTTCGAGTGACGTCACTAAAGAATTCAATAAGATCTAAACAGTTGTATATGTGAGTGACGTCACTAAATTATTCACATCACGGTTATCTATACTAATACAAATTCTCCTGTAGGGAATATCTAACCAATTGAAAAATAGACTCTTGAAACTTGCCCCTGTTTTGGCAAAGTTGAGACAGGGATAAGATGTTTGGCAGCTACTGATTGTCCAGAATATTACGAAGTTCCACAAGTGAACAAGTGAAAATTTGAGATATCTCATAATTGTTACTGCGAAATTCACCTAATTTCAAAATGGCTACCATGGAATAAAAATTAGCTGAATTACCCGATTTTTTTTTTAAATTGAGTGTTATATGATACCCTAAACTTTTGTTATAAATGATAATTTTGAAATTGAATTCAAGAATTTTAATGATGCACTTCAAAATATTAACACTGAAGTCTATGGAAAAACAATTGGTTGGTTGGTCCATAATATATAAGCATTGAACTGCTTTCATTTGGAAGTTATGGGCTGATGAATGCCAACTGGACAAAGGCATATTGAATGAAGCGCGCTACTATGAATGCCAACTGAAAGCCGTTCAATGCTTATATTTACCATCTGTGATTTTTTATTTGTCGTGCGATTTGTTTTGAAATTTTCAAATTCAAATTTCAGTTGGCAGTTCATAAGCTGGTGAACTCGCAACTGAATTGGTAGGGTTATATAGTGGCAGTGCCATACAAAGGTAAATATATGTAAATATATCACTGTACTCTACACTAACACAGTATCTCTTTATTTACATATTTTAGACCTACACACATACTCTCTATTACAAACCCACAGATAAACTCAATCCATGGATAAATGTATATAATTAAAAAATGAAAATAGTTAAAAATGAATTTAAAACTTAAAATTACATGTAGCTACATTTTATGCTAATGGGCACAAACAGATCGCTAGCCTTGTTGCTTTATCGGTACGGCCACGCTTATCAGTTTAAAAGAAAACTTGTCAAAACAAATCTTTGCTTTTTGGTTTTCTTTCTCTGAAAAGGAAAGAAACCATAGCGCGCAAGATGACATCACAAGTAATTTCCAGAAGGGTTCATTGATAAAGACATTGACCATGTTAACTAAACTGACCACCACGTGTGTTCTTGTTTCTTTCCAAGGGACCACATTTCTGTTAGTTAAAGGCTATCATGACATTGCACTTAAAACATGAAGATATCCACGTCTGAGCGCGCGTGTAGAATGGGAGCTTGCGTTTATGCGCGTGTATTGTGTATGCGTGTATGTACGTGTAATGTGTATGCGTGTATGTACGTGAACTGTGTATGCGTGTATGTATGTGCGTGCGTGTTATGTATACGTGTCTATGTGTGCGTCCTTTTCAGCACTCCTCCTCATCTGACATGGCGTTTTCGTCACAAGAAGCGTCCTGATACTGTTGGTACTCGGACACCAGGTCATTTATGTTGGACTCGGCCTCCAGGAACTCTAATTGGTCCATACCCTCACCAGTGTACAAATGAACATATGCCCGCTTCCTGTACATCCCAGTAAACTGTTTAGACATTCGCCGGAAAAGTTCCTGAATCGAAGTATTGTTTCCAATGAATGTTGCCGACATTTTGAGATTTCTTGGCGGGATGTCACAAACAGCCATTTGGATGTTACATGGCAACCATTCAACAAAGTGATTTGAATTTTTATTTTTGTGGTTCAGCATTTCCTGTTCAACCTCCGCCATCGACAGTTGACCTCTAAATATACTTGCAACAGTAAGATACCGTCCTTGATTTGGGTTACACGCGGCCATCATGTTTTTCGCACCAAAAATCTCTTGGGCCAGCTTAGCAACTGAGAGAGCGCGATACTGAACGCACCCTCGTGACGTCAGCGGAGCAAACCCGGGGATGAGAAAATGGAGTCGTGGAAAAGGTATCAGATTGACAGCTAACTTCCGGAGATCCGTGTTCAGTTGACCTGGAAAGCGCATTGATGACGTCACACCGGACATGGTATTGGAAACGATATGGTTCAGGTCTCCGTAGCTTGGTGCTGTAAGCTTAAGTGTCCGATAGCAGATGTCAAAAAGAGCCTCGTTATCGATACAGAATGTTTCGTCAGTATTACCCAGGAGCTGGTTGGCAGACAAGATGGCGTTGTAAGCCTCTGTAATGACCTCCGATACCTGAAACAATGTTTTTATTAGAATGCATATATTTTAAACTGGATATCACTAGGACCAAGAAATGTTGTTTGTCGTTTTTTTTAACAACATAATTACTTTTATATTGTAAAAAGTTCGTAAACAGAAATCAGTGGATTAGCTGCTACTTAAACGCTCTTAGATTTAAGCTCAACAATCCTTGTCAAAGAAAACAATATAGAGAACCTACAACAATCGGTCCAATCATACTTCAGTGGAATGTTTCCAACGAGACAAGATAAGATTTCCGGTAAAATAAGATTTCTTCTCAAATGAAATTATCGCTAAAATACAATTATCTCTAAAATAACATTACTGCTCAAAGAAGGTAACCGGTAAAATAAGATAACCGCTAAAATAAGGTAGCCGGTAAAATAAGATTACTAGCCAAGTAAGATTACCACTAAAACAAGATTACCGCTAAAATGAGATTACCACTAAAATAAGGTAACCGGTAAAATAAAGTTACGTAATATGTTCGTCTACAGTAGTCAATTTTGAACATTTTAAAATACAAGGAAATTTCTAAGTGGTCGAAATCTATCTTAAATCCCTTTTTTCTTTTTTCTTTTCGATGTTGATTTCCGTTATTAGTCTATCTCTAATAAACTTCATTTGTTAATTCCCCTGTAACTACCCACTAATGAACCCGCCCACTTATGCTTTACAATATATATAATGTATCATTTGAGGACTTTCCTGGAGCTACAGTAGATCGCTTTACATCATATGTTACTTACTTAGTTGTGAAATGTTTAACCTTTTTTGAGAGTGCGCATGCGGTCATACAACTACGCTGACTTGTTCCTTTAAAATGTCTTCAAACAAGTTATAATATAATATAGACATGCAAAACGAAATCATAATTCTAACTCAAAATCGACAAAACGAGGTCAACTATGAATAAGATATAGACTTGCATGGGAGCCCTGAAGGAAAGACCAGCAGTTCCAGTAGTGAAAGCGTCTTCTCCTTCAGCGACGACACTTGTCATGATTTAAGATACATATATATTTAAATTCAAACAATGATAAGTAATTTTCAAAAAAATAGTCAATAAGTGCAATAAGATGAAAACACTAGATGTTAAATTCCCAGAAGGTTGCAGTAAACTAATAATGATATTTATCTGTAATGATCAGTAGATTTGTATCAAAATCGTACATACTAACACCGAGAACCCATACTTTTCCATGCGCAAACGGAGAATCGTACAACGGTCGCCATAACGTAAGAGGGAGAGGGATGTCTACCTCACCATTTGACCAATCGTACGGGTCAGTTTTACATGAACGCTTGAATTCTCATTGTTACTGACTTACCTTTCGAGATGGCAGGATGGAATATGTACACATGACCCGGTCCGAATATTCATCCCGCACTTTAGAGGCTATCAACGTTCCCATACCGGATCCTGTCCCTCCACCGAGGGAGTGGGTCAACTGGAATCCCTGTAATCGGTCGCATCCCTCGGCCTCTCTTCTAACCACATCCATTACCTGCTCTACAAGTTCGGCCCCCTCCGTATAGAACCCCTTAGCCCAGTTATTTCCTGATCCGTTCTGGCCAAAAACAAAATTGTCGGGAAGAAACATCTGTCCGTGGGACCCGGATCTAATAGCGTCCATTGTTCCCGGCTCCAAGTCAACTAGGACAGATCGCGGTGTATAACGCCCACTTGCTGCTTCGTTAAAGAAAACATTCACGCGATCTAGCTGTAGGTCTGACGCTCCTCGATAAACTCCAGTTGGGTCTACCCCGTGCTCTCCACATATTTGTTCCCAGAACTTTGAACTGATTTGATTTCCACACTGTCCAGTTTGAATATGAACAATTTCTCTCATGCTGATATATTTTGCCTATGTCCCTTTCACATTAGTCCATGCTACGAATACGAAGTATCATGCTCATTTGTCGTATAGCAAATACCGGGGTATTTACAACGATTTGTCTCTTTATATTAAATTTAAGCAAAACACAACAACTATTTCATGTTTGGTTATGGTTTTGTAATCAGCTATTAACGAGATAAGTTACGCTCTGTGCAATTTTAATTTAATTTAATGTGAAATTGATAGAAATGAATAAACTTCGTAATTCGTGTTTCGAACAAAACTAATAAGCACATAATATGGACAATTACATTAATTCCCACCCATCATCTTGTATATCTCGTCCAAACATGTTTTGATGAAACGGATTTTTTTAAGAACGACGAGGTGGTGGTACAAGCTGCGGGTATTTCTGGCTAGGCGATTGGGCGCCGTGATCGTGAGTTCGAAGCCCGGTCAGGGCACAAGTCATAAAATTGATTTCCATCGTCAATTGTGTTACTAAGTTATACGTAATATATATATATATATATAAATATATGATATATATTTCTCTCAGTACAACTACGACAGGACATTAAAATATGTATCTTCGGTTCACCAACACATAGTGTATAGGATACTTTGTGCTTATAAATAGATTTATAACAAAGAAACACAAATGACGAAGACAACTTTTTGACTCATGCCCTGACCGGGCCTCGAACTCACGATCTACGGCATCCAATCGCCTAGCCAGAAATACCCGCAGCTTATACGGCTGCGCCACATCGGTATTCTTAAAAAAGAACGTTTCAATGGCGCACGGCCCGATACCCTGACATGATCATTGTGGAAGTCGTCTATCAGATGATATGAATACCTGGATCGTAATGTATTTACAATACATGGATACGAATTGTACATATATTTTAGATATAGATCGTGAGTTCGAGGCCCGGTCAAGGCACGAGTCAAAAAGTTGTCTTCCTTCGTCATTTGTGTTTCTATATTATATATACATGTATTATAACTTAGAAACACAAATGACGAAGGAAGACACTTTTTTGACTCGTACCCTGATCGGGCCTCGAACTCACGATCTACGGCACCCAATCGCCTAGCCAGAAATACCCGCAGCTTATACCGTTGCGCCACATCGGCGTTCTTATAAATATATATGAAATATATATGTATATGTTGTCTAGTTTATTTCTAAGTTACATTGTACTTTAACGTATTACAATCAGATCCACGAACAAATCAAACTAATAACACAAATAACAACACGTCTGAAAATGTTTATTATTTTAAAATGTATTCCCAAATTCTTACAAAAAGGTGGCAAGAAATATCTTATTTCGGGTGAACACAAGCGCCTGAGTATACAGACAGGTCGTCGATGGCGATATCTCCAAGGTCACTGCTCCCGATCGAGGCCTGAAGTACCAACTGTTCGTAAGGAAAGAAATTTCATTACACACGTTACAGATTTCTAACCATATGCATTTATTATTTTTGTCATGGTGCATTAATTTCTGGGGTTGTTAAGGAAGAAGTGTTTCGATCTGTTTATCTCATTAAAAGGTTGTATAATGGTTCAGTCAAAACAAATAATTGTCATAATGATTCAAAAATTAGAGATAGGGTAAATCGGGTTAAAACAAGTGTGTTAAAATTATGAAAATGTTCATGTACATGAACAGATCAGAAATCATGTCTAATTCAGTACGTGATAAACATTTATTTTAAGTGTGTCCAATTTAAGACGCCGTCACACAGGCAGTCTCATAACTGTAATTGTACTCAAATTATCTCCTTCAAAACTACTCACCCAGCCAATTGTTCTGGAGTCATACATAAAAAACATACACAATGTAGTTCATGTGCTCAGACTCAGGTAGTTTTTCGGGTTCTTTAAAACTCCTAGTGACAGTCAGCGTTATAAACTGTTCTTTAAAACTCCTAGGGACAGTCAGCGTTATAAACTGTTCTATAAAACTCCTAGGGACAGTCAGCGTTATAAACCGTTCTATAAAACTCCTAGTGACAGTCAGCGTTATAAACCGTTCTTTAAAACTTCTAGGGACAGTCAGCGTTATAAACTGTTCTTTAAAACTCCTAGTGACAGTCAGCGTTATAAACTGTTCTTTAAAACTCCTAGGGACAGTCAGCGTTATAAACTGTTCTTTAAAACTCCTAGGGACAGTCAGCGTTATAAACTGTTCTTTAAAACTCCTAGGAACAGTCAGCGTTATAAACTGTTCTATAAAACTCCTAGGGACAGTCAGCGTTATAAACTGTTCTATAAAACTCCTAGGGACAGTCAGCGTTATAAACCGTTCTATAAAACTCCTAGTGACAGTCAGCGTTATAAACCGTTCTTTAAAACTTCTAGTGACCGTCAGCGTTATAAACTGTTCTTTAAAACTCCTAGTGACAGTCAGCGTTATAAACTGTTCTTTAAAACTCCTAGGGACAGTCAGCGTTATAAACTGTTCTTTAAAACTCCTAGGGAAAGTCAGCGTTGTAAACTGTTCTTTAAAACTCCTAGTGACCGTCAGCGTTATAAACTGTTCTTTAAAACTCTTAGGGACAGTCAGCGTTATAAACTGTTCTTATGAACTCCTAGTGACAGTCAGTGTTATAAACTGTTCTATAAAACTCCTAGGGACAGTCAGCGTTATAAACCGTTCTATAAAACTCCTAGTGACAGTCAGCGTTATAAACTGTTCTATAAAACTCCTAGGGACAGTCAGCGTTATAAACCGTTCTATAAAACTCCTAGTGACAGTCAGCGTTATAAACTGTTCTATAAAACTCCTAGTGACAGTCAGCGTTATAAACTGTTCTATAAAACTCCTAGGGACAGTCAGCGTTATAAACCGTTCTATAAAACTCCTAGTGACAGTCAGCGTTATAAACTGTTCTTTAAAACTTCTAGTGACCGTCAGCGTTATAAACTGTTCTTTAAAACTCCTAGGGAAAGTCAGCGTTGTAAACTGTTCTTTAAAACTCCCAGTGACAGTCAGCGTTATAAACTGTTCTATAAAACTCCTAGGGACAGTCAGTGTTATAAACTGTTCTTTAAAACTCCCAGTGACAGTCAGCGTTATAAACTGTTCTTATAAACTCCTAGTGACAGTCAGCGTTATAAACTGTTCTTTAAAACTCCTAGGGATAGTCAGCGTTATAAACTGTTCTATAAAACTCCTAGGGACAGTCAGTGTTATAAACTGTTCTTTAAAACTCCTGGGGATAGTCAGCGTTATAAACTGTTCTATAAAACTCCTAGTGACAGTCAGCGTTATAAACTGTTCTATCAAACTCCTAGTGACAGTCAGCGTTATAAACTGTTCTTTAAAACTCCTAGTGACAGTCAGCGTTATAAACTGTTCTATAAAACTCCTAGGGACAGTCAGCGTTATAAACCGTTCTATAAAACTCCTAGGGACAGTCAGCGTTATAAACTGTTCTTTAAAACTCCTAGTGACAGTCAGCGTTATAAACTGTTCTATAAAACTCCTAGGGACAGTCAGCGTTATAAACCGTTCTATAAAACTCCTAGTGACAGTCAGCGTTATAAACCGTTCTTTAAAACTTCTAGTGACCGTCAGCGTTATAAACTGTTCTTTAAAACTCCTAGGGAAAGTCAGCGTTGTAAACTGTTCTTTAAAACTCCTAGTGACCGTCAGCGTTATAAACCGTTCTATAAAACTCCTAGGGACAGTCAGCGTTATAAACCGTTCTATAGAACTCCTAGGGACAGTCAGCGTTATAAACTGTTCTATAAAACTCCTAGGGACAGTCAGCGTTATAAACTGTTCTATAAAACTCCTAGTGACAGTCAGCGTTATAAACTGTTCTTTAAAACTCCTAGGGACAGTCAGCGTTATAAACTGTTCTTTAAACTACTAGGGACAGTCAGCGTTATAAACCGTTCTATAAAACTCCTAGTGACAGTCAGCGTTATAAACCGTTCTTTAAAACTCCTAGTGACAGTCAGCGTTATAAACTGTTCTTTAAAACTCCTAGGGAAAGTCAGCGTTGTAAACTGTTCTTTAAAACTCCTAGGGACAGTCAGCGTTATAAACTGTTCTTTAAAACTCCTAGAGACAGTCAGCGTTATAAACTGTTCTATCAAACTCCTAGTGACAGTCAGCGTTATAAACTGTTCTTTAAAACTCTTAGGGACAGTCAGCGTTATAAACTGTTCTTATAAACTCCTAGTGACAGTCAGTGTTATAAACTGTTCTATAAAACTCCTAGTGACAGTCAGCGTTATAAACTGTTCTATAAAACTCCTAGTGACAGTCAGCGTTATAAACTGTTCTATAAAACTCCTAGGGACAGTCAGCGTTATAAACTGTTCTTATAAACTCCTAGTGACAGTCAGCGTTATAAACTGTTCTATAAAACTCCTAGGGATAGTCAGCGTTATAAACCGTTCTTTAAAACTCCTAGGGACAGTCAGCGTTGTAAACTGTTCTTTAAAACTCCTAGTGACAGTCAGCGTTATAAACTGTTCTTTAAAACTCCTAGGGATAGTCAGCGTTATAAACCGTTCTTTTAAACTCCTAGGGACAGTCAGCGTTATAAACCGTTCTTTAAAAGTCCCAGTGACAGTCAGCGTTATAAACTGTTCTTTAAAACTCCTAGGGATAGTCAGCGTTATAAACTGTTCTATAAAACTCCTAGGGACAGTCAGTGTTATAAACTGTTCTTTAAAACTCCCAGTGACAGTCAGCGTTATAAACTGTTCTTATAAACTCCTAGTGACAGTCAGCGTTATAAACTGTTCTTTAAAACTCCTAGGGATAGTCAGCGTTATAAACTGTTCTATAAAACTCCTAGGGACAGTCAGTGTTATAAACTGTTCTTTAAAACTCCTAGGGAAAGTCAGCGTTGTAAACTGTTCTTTAAAACTCCTAGGGACAGTCAGCGTTATAAACTGTTCTATAAAACTCCTAGGGACAGTCAGCGTTATCAACCGTTCTATAAAACTCCTAGTGACAGTCAGCGTTATAAACCGTTCTTTAAAACTTCTAGGGACAGTCAGCGTTATAAACTGTTCTTTAAAACTCCTAGTGACAGTCAGCGTTATAAACTGTTCTTTAAAACTCCTAGGGACAGTCAGCGTTATAAACTGTTCTTTAAAACTCCTAGGGACAGTCAGCGTTATAAACTGTTCTTTAAAACTCCTAGGAACAGTCAGCGTTATAAACTGTTCTATAAAACTCCTAGGGACAGTCAGCGTTATAAACTGTTCTATAAAACTCCTAGGGACAGTCAGCGTTATAAACCGTTCTATAAAACTCCTAGTGACAGTCAGCGTTATAAACCGTTCTTTAAAACTTCTAGTGACCGTCAGCGTTATAAACTGTTCTTTAAAAACTCCTAGTGACAGTCAGCGTTATAAACTGTTCTTTAAAACTCCTAGGGACAGTCAGCGTTATAAACTGTTCTTTAAAACTCCTAGGGAAAGTCAGCGTTGTAAACTGTTCTTTAAAACTCCTAGTGACCGTCAGCGTTATAAACTGTTCTATAAAACTCCTAGTGACCGTCAGCGTTATAAACCGTTCTATAAAACTCCTAGGGACAGTCAGCGTTATAAACTGTTCTATAAAACTCCTAGGGACAGTCAGCGTTATAAACCGTTCTATAAAACTCCTAGTGACAGTCAGCGTTATAAACTGTTCTATAAAACTCCTAGGGACAGTCAGCGTTATAAACCGTTCTATAAAACTCCTAGTGACAGTCAGCGTTATAAACTGTTCTTTAAAACTTCTAGTGACCGTCAGCGTTATAAACTGTTCTTTAAAACTCCTAGGGAAAGTCAGCGTTGTAAACTGTTCTTTAAAACTCCCAGTGACAGTCAGCGTTATAAACTGTTCTATAAAACTCCTAGGGACAGTCAGTGTTATAAACTGTTCTTTAAAACTCCCAGTGACAGTCAGCGTTATAAACTGTTCTTATAAACTCCTAGTGACAGTCAGCGTTATAAACTGTTCTTTAAAACTCCTAGGGATAGTCAGCGTTATAAACTGTTCTATAAAACTCCTAGGGACAGTCAGTGTTATAAACTGTTCTTTAAAACTCCTGGGGATAGTCAGCGTTATAAACTGTTCTATAAAACTCCTAGTGACAGTCAGCGTTATAAACTGTTCTATCAAACTCCTAGTGACAGTCAGCGTTATAAACTGTTCTTTAAAACTCCTAGTGACAGTCAGCGTTATAAACTGCTCTATAAAACTCCTAGGGACAGTCAGCGTTATAAACCGTTCTATAAAACTCCTAGGGACAGTCAGCGTTATAAACTGTTCTTTAAAACTCCTAGTGACAGTCAGCGTTATAAACTGTTCTATAAAACTCCTAGGGACAGTCAGCGTTATAAACTGTTCTATAAAACTCCTAGTGACAGTCAGCGTTATAAACCGTTCTTTAAAACTCCTAGTGACCGTCAGCGTTATAAACTGTTCTTTAAAACTCCTAGGGAAAGTCAGCGTTGTAAACTGTTCTTTAAAACTCCTAGTGACCGTCAGCGTTATAAACTGTTCTATAAAACTCCTAGTGACCGTCAGCGTTATAAACCGTTCTATAAAACTCCTAGGGACAGTCAGCGTTATAAACCGTTCTATAGAACTCCTAGGGACAGTCAGCGTTATAAACTGTTCTATAAAACTCCTAGGGACAGTCAGCGTTATAAACTGTTCTATAAAACTCCTAGTGACAGTCAGCGTTATAAACTGTTCTTTAAAACTCCTAGGGACAGTCAGCGTTATAAACTGTTCTTTAAAACTACTAGGGACAGTCAGCGTTATAAACCGTTCTATAAAACTCCTAGTGACAGTCAGCGTTATAAACCGTTCTTTAAAACTCCTAGTGACCGTCAGCGTTATAAACTGTTCTTTAAAACTCCTAGGGAAAGTCAGCGTTGTAAACTGTTCTTTAAAACTCCTAGGGACAGTCAGCGTTATAAACTGTTCTTTAAAACTCCTAGAGACAGTCAGCGTTATAAACTGTTCTATCAAACTCCTAGTGACAGTCAGCGTTATAAACTGTTCTTTAAAACTCTTAGGGACAGTCAGCGTTATAAACTGTTCTTATCAACTCCTAGTGACAGTCAGTGTTATAAACTGTTCTATAAAACTCCTAGTGACAGTCAGCGTTATAAACTGTTCTATAAAACTCCTAGTGACAGTCAGCGTTATAAACTGTTCTATAAAACTCCTAGGGACAGTCAGCGTTATAAACTGTTCTTATAAACTCCTAGTGACAGTCAGCGTTATAAACTGTTCTATAAAACTCCTAGGGATAGTCAGCGTTATAAACCGTTCTTTAAAACTCCTAGGGACAGTCAGCGTTGTAAACTGTTCTTTAAAACTCCTAGTGACAGTCAGCGTTATAAACTGTTCTTTAAAACTCCTAGGGATAGTCAGCGTTATAAACCGTTCTTTTAAACTCCTAGGGACAGTCAGCGTTATAAACCGTTCTTTAAAAGTCCCAGTGACAGTCAGCGTTATAAACTGTTCTTTAAAACTCCTAGGGATAGTCAGCGTTATAAACTGTTCTATAAAACTCCTAGGGACAGTCAGTGTTATCAACTGTTCTTTAAAACTCCCAGTGACAGTCAGCGTTATAAACTGTTCTTATAAACTCCTAGTGACAGTCAGCGTTATAAACTGTTCTTTAAAACTCCTAGGGATAGTCAGCGTTATAAACTGTTCTATAAAACTCCTAGGGACAGTCAGTGTTATAAACTGTTCTTTAAAACTCCTAGGGAAAGTCAGCGTTGTAAACTGTTCTTTAAAACTCCTAGTGACCGTCAGCGTTATAAACTGTTCTATAAAACTCCTAGTGACCGTCAGCGTTATAAACCGTTCTATAAAACTCCTAGGGACAGTCAGCGTTATAAACCGTTCTTTAAAACTCCTAGTGACCGTCAGCGTTATAAACTGTTCTTTAAAACTCCTAGGGAAAGTCAGCGTTGTAAACTGTTCTTTAAAACTCCTAGGGACAGTCAGCGTTATAAACTGTTCTTTAAAACTCCTAGAGACAGTCAGCGTTATAAACTGTTCTATCAAACTCCTAGTGACAGTCAGCGTTATAAACTGTTCTTTAAAACTCTTAGGGACAGTCAGCGTTATAAACTGTTCTTATAAACTCCTAGTGACAGTCAGTGTTATAAACTGTTCTATAAAACTCCTAGTGACAGTCAGCGTTATAAACTGTTCTATAAAACTCCTAGTGACAGTCAGCGTTATAAACTGTTCTATAAAACTCCTAGGGACAGTCAGCGTTATAAACTGTTCTTATAAACTCCTAGTGACAGTCAGCGTTATAAACTGTTCTATAAAACTCCTAGGGATAGTCAGCGTTATAAACCGTTCTTTAAAACTCCTAGGGACAGTCAGCGTTGTAAACTGTTCTTTAAAACTCCTAGTGACAGTCAGCGTTATAAACTGTTCTTTAAAACTCCTAGGGATAGTCAGCGTTATAAACTGTTCTATAAAACTCCTAGGGACAGTCAGTGTTATAAACTGTTCTTTAAAACTCCCAGTGACAGTCAGCGTTATAAACTGTTCTTATAAACTCCTAGTGACAGTCAGCGTTATAAACTGTTCTTTAAAACTCCTAGGGATAGTCAGCGTTATAAACTGTTCTATAAAACTCCTAGGGACAGTCAGTGTTATAAACTGTTCTTTAAAACTCCTAGGGAAAGTCAGCGTTGTAAACTGTTCTTTAAAACTCCTAGTGACCGTCAGCGTTATAAACTGTTCTATAAAACTCCTAGTGACCGTCAGCGTTATAAACCGTTCTATAAAACTCCTAGGGACAGTCAGCGTTATAAACCGTTCTATAGAACTCCTAGGGACAGTCAGCGTTATAAACTGTTCTATAAAACTCCTAGGGACAGTCAGCGTTATAAACTGTTCTATAAAACTCCTAGTGACAGTCAGCGTTATAAACTGTTCTTTAAAACTCCTAGGGACAGTCAGCGTTATAAACTGTTCTTTAAAACTACTAGGGACAGTCAGCGTTATAAACCGTTCTATAAAACTCCTAGTGACAGTCAGCGTTATAAACCGTTCTTTAAAACTCCTAGTGACCGTCAGCGTTATAAACTGTTCTTTAAAACTCCTAGGGAAAGTCAGCGTTGTAAACTGTTCTTTAAAACTCCTAGGGACAGTCAGCGTTATAAACTGTTCTTTAAAACTCCTAGAGACAGTCAGCGTTATAAACTGTTCTATCAAACTCCTAGTGACAGTCAGCGTTATAAACTGTTCTTTAAAACTCTTAGGGACAGTCAGCGTTATAAACTGTTCTTATAAACTCCTAGTGACAGTCAGTGTTATAAACTGTTCTATAAAACTCCTAGTGACAGTCAGCGTTATAAACTGTTGTATAAAACTCCTAGTGACAGTCAGCGTTATAAACTGTTCTATAAAACTCCTAGGGACAGTCAGCGTTATAAACTGTTCTTATAAACTCCTAGTGACAGTCATCGTTATAAACTGTTCTATAAAACTCCTAGGGATAGTCAGCGTTATAAACCGTTCTTTAAAACTCCTAGGGACAGTCAGCGTTGTAAACTGTTCTTTAAAACTCCTAGTGACAGTCAGCGTTATAAACTGTTCTTTAAAACTCCTAGGGATAGTCAGCGTTATAAACCGTTCTTTTAAACTCCTAGGGACAGTCAGCGTTATAAACCGTTCTTTAAAAGTCCCAGTGACAGTCAGCGTTATAAACTGTTCTTTAAAACTCCTAGGGATAGTCAGCGTTATAAACTGTTCTATAAAACTCCTAGGGACAGTCAGTGTTATAAACTGTTCTTTAAAACTCCTAGGGATAGTCAGCGTTATAAACTGTTCTATAAAACTCCTAGTGACAGTCAGCGTTATAAACTGTTCTATCAAACTCCTAGTGACAGTCAGCGTTATAAACTGTTCTTTAAAACTCCTAGTGACAGTCAGCGTTATAAACTGTTCTTTAAAACTCCTAGTGACAGTCAGCGTTATAAACTGTTCTTTAAAACTCCTAGTGACAGTCAGCGTTATAAACTGTTCTATAAAACTCCCAGTGACAATCAGCGTTATAAACTGTTCTATAAAACTCCTAGGGACAGTCAGCGTTATAAACCGTTCTATAAAACTCCTAGTGACAGTCAGCGTTATAAACTGTTCTTATAAACTCCTAGAGACAGTCAGCGTTATAAACTGTTCTTATAAACTCCTAGAGACAGTCAGCGTTATAAACTGTTCTATAAAACTCCTAGTGACAGTCAGCGTTATAAACTGTTCTTTAAAACTCCTAGGGACAGTCAGCGTTATAAACCGTACTATAAAACTCAAACTCCTAGGGACAGTCAGCGTTATAAACTGTTCTTTAAAACTCCTAGTGACAGTCAGCGTTATAAACTGTTCTATAAACTCCTAGTGACAGTCAGCGTTATAAACCGTTCTTTAAAACTCCTAGGGACAGTCAGCGTTATAAACCGTTCTATAAAACTCCTAGGGACAGTCAGCGTTATAAACTGTTCTATAAAACTCCTAGTGACAGTCAGCGTTATAAACTGTTCTATAAAACTCCTAGGGACTGTCAGCGTTATAAACTGTTCTTTAAACCTCCTAGAGACAGTCAGCGTTATAAACTGTTCTTTAAAACTCCTAGGGACAGTCAGCGTTATAAACTGTTCTTTAAAACTCCTATGGACATTAAGCGTTATAAACTGTTCTTTAAAACTCCTAGAGACACTCATTGTTTCACACTCTACCTTAAAATTCCTAGGGACGGTCAGCGTTATAAACTGTGTTGTCCACTGGTTGGTCTGACTCCCAATGAACCGTTTGAAGGTGTAATCGATCCCGGTGCCTTCCGCTTTCATGTTGAACTCCTTGACGCCAGAACCGTATATGAAGTAGGAGAACGAGATGCAGGTCTGGCCTGATGGCAGGGTGTCAGTGGTTAGGCGGGCCACTTTGTTATGGTGGTGTCTGGCCTGAGCCAAGTAGTATTTACCTGTAAAAGTATCACGTCTCTCCATCAACATGCTAGCTTAAGTTAGTTAGCTAGTTTAGTTAGTTAGTTTAGCTAGTTAGTTATTAATTAGTTAGTTTAGTTAGTTAGTTCAATTATCTAGTTAGTTTAGTTAGTTAGTTATTTTATTTTAGTTAGTTAGTTATTTTAGTTTAGTTAGTTAGTTAGTTAGTTAGTTAGTTTAGCTGGTACATCCTTGTGTCTTCCACCAAAGTTGCTTAACTTAAGGTCATCCCTTAGCTTGTTTTCCTACAGAATGTATCATTTCAGGAAAATGACAATCTTAAATTTACTGATTATACAACATCGACGTGAAAAATTTGTTTTATTACGCTTTCTACAACAAAATGTGGATATAATTGCAAGGCATGGACATTAATAAACATTACAACTGTTGAATAAGTTTCAGTTAATACCACACGTAGAGTACACTCCAAATGCGTTTTGATTGGTTGACACGTTGATATTTGACCGGGACTATTGTCTAATCACATGGTTCAATGCGTTTTGATTGTCTAAAGCTTGAAGGCCGCGTCACTAAGTCTCGGAAATGATTACGCACAAGAAGTAGTTCGCAGTTGTTGTTGGTTTTTTTTATGTCATATTTTTGAAAGTTTATATAGATTTCTATTAATTTGCAGATTTGAAAATAATAAACTTACTTGATTTGTTATGAGATTTCCACACATTTCCAAATTTGTCAGTTTTGCATATCATTTAACGACATTTCACTTTAGGTAATATTCTTACACCTCAAATGATATTATGAAAAGAAAACACGTTGACACAAAACTAGTCAATTTACCTTATAGGCGTCTGCTTCCGATAAGTATTTATAGGAAATAAATATTAGCCTTAATCCTTCTTAATCAACAAGGTGTTACACTCAAGAAACCAGAAGTTGGGGTGAGCTTCAATTCACTTTGAATTTAAGTTCAATCCGATTAAAATATCAAACGCACGCAAACTTCAGTAACGTACCTTGGTTTAGAATCCGTAAATATCAGTGCATGCTATTCTTTAGTCGTATGACAATTATTTAAAGATGAAAAAATGGATCAAAAGGGAGCATGATAGCCGACGATGCACCGACTTGGAACGGAAGTAGTCTGTATATTTTAGTGGTATGCAGAGAGGCAATCTGATTGGTTGACAACTCTATACCCAATACAAACGATAATTGTCGACCAATTAAGTCTACTTCTGTTCCACAGTCGATGCAACGTAGATCTTAAAGTGTTGCACCTTTGTTGATAGAGTATAAGTAGTGTATCATTTTTTTTTCTATTATCACTAGCCAGAAGACGCCTGTGATTAATCCTTAATATTTAAAGTTCTGTATGGAAGTTTGGGGTTTTAATGGCGTACATGTATTCATGTTACTCTACAATGCATGAATTATTGGTAGCAGAATTAATTGTGTCTTAGTCGACAGACGAGCTCCTGTAAAATATACCAGTCGGCTAACCTCGGCTGATTCCGGAAACTCGGTACTGTCCGTCTTTCTTCGGAAAATCACGAATATTACGGAAAGACCCGAGATGATATTCCTATTAGTTTAACGTAGGACTCTGCCGAGATCTGACGAGAGTAAAGATCACATGACAATTTCTGAACTGACCTGCCGAGTTAGTATGGTCAGCGTTAGGCCCAGTGCCATGAGTATGTGTGGCGCCGGAGTGTTGTACCCAGTTAAAATTATCAGTGGTATCTTGGTGGAGGTGTGAGCAGGTCGTCTCAAAATTACATTCAATTATTTTATCTGTGTTAAAAATGATTTCAGAAATTTGAAATAAAAATGGAACGATAACAATCCAATAATAATAATAATTATTGTAATGATAATAAATAATTAAACAATATCAATCTTCAATAGAAATTAAGAAATACTGTTTGATTAGAAGAAAATATATGTGCGTCAATTCCTTACAGTTTAAATAATTCGGTATTACAGCTCATCTGACTATGAAAGTCATCATTCGATACCTCAACAACCGAAATATAACGTGTATGACAAGTCTTGCACATAAATTAGATAACTTGAATTGATGTATAAAAATTATCATCTTCACTCGAGTATATCATGTTTGATAATCAACAGCTTACGTGGTTCGGAAGGCTCCGCTATGTGAGTTAAATCTGAAAGAAAGTATAACAAAATGCGAGTAACAGTATGAGTAACAATGTGAGTAAGAATAGGAGTAACAATGTGAGTAACAATGGCAGTAACAATGGGAGTAACAATGTGAGTAAGAATAGGAGTAACAATGTGAGAAACAATAGGTGTAACAATGGTAGTAACAATGTGAGTAAGAATAGGAGTAACAATGTGAGAAACAATAGGTGTAACAATGGTAGTAACAATGTGAGTAAGAATAGGAGTAACAATGGGAGTAACAATGGGAGTAACAATGTGAGTAACAAAGTGAGTAACAATGGGAGTAACAATGTGAGTAACAATGGCAGTAACAATGGGAGTAACAATAGGAGTAACAATGGGAGTAACAATGGGAGTAACAATGGGAGTAACAATAGGAGTAACAATAGGAGTAACAATGGCAGTAACAATGGGAGTAACAATGGCAGTAACAATAGGAGTAACAATGTGAGTAACAAAGTGAGTAACAATGGGAGTAACAATGTGAGTAACAAAGTGAGTAACAATGGGAGTAACAATGTGAGTAACAATTGTAGTAACAACAGGTGTAACAATGTGAGTAACAATGGGAGTAACAATGTGAGTAACAATGGGAGTAACAATAGGAGTAACAATGTGAGTAACAAAGTGAGTAACAATGGGAGTAACAATGTAAGTAACAATAGGAGTAACAATGGGAGTAACAATGGGAGTAACAATGTGAGTAACAAAGTGAGTAACAATGTGAGTAACAATGTGAGTAACAATGGGAGTAACAATGTGAGTAACAATGTGAGTAACAATGTGAGTAACAATGGGAGTAACAATGTGAGTAACAATGTGAGTAACAATGGGAGTAACAATAGGAGTAACAATAGGAGCAACAATGGGAGTAACAATGGGAGTAACAATGGGAGTAACAATAGGAGTAACAATGGGAGTAACAAAGTGAGTAACAATGTGAGTAACAATGGGAGTAACAATGGGAGTAACAATGGGAGTAACAAAGTGAGTAACAATGTGAGTAACAATGGGAGTAACAATGGGAGTAACAATGGTAGTAACAATGTGAGTAACAATGCGAGTAACAATGTGAGTAACAATGGGAGTAACAATGGGAGTAACAATGTGAGTAACAATGTGAGTAACAATGTGAGTAACAAAGTGAGTAACAATGTAAGTAACAATAAGAGTAACAATGTGAGTAACAATGTGAGTAACAATATGAGTAACAATGTGAGTAACAATGGGAGTAACAATGGGAGTAACAATGTGAGTAACAATAGGAGTAACAATAGGAGTAACAATAGGAGTAACAATGTGAGTAACAATGGGAGTAACAATGTGAGTAACAATAGGAGTAACAATGGGAGTAACAATGTGAGTAACAATGGGAGTAACAATGGGAGTAACAATGTGAGTAACAATAGGAGTAACAATGTGAGTAACAATGGGAGTAACAATGTGAGTAACAATATGAGTAACAATGTGAGTAACAATGTGAGTAACAATGGGAGTAAAAATGTGAGTAACAATGGGAGTAACAATGGGAGTAACAAAGTGAGTAACAATAGGAGTAACAATGTGAGTAACAATGTGAGTAACAATGTGAGTAACAATGTGAGTATCAATGGGAGTAAAAATGTGAGTAACAATGGGAGTAACAATGGGAGTAACAAAGTGAGTAACAATGTGAGTAACAACAGGTGTAACAATGTGAGTAACAATGGGAGTAACAATAGGAGTAACAATGTGAGTAACAAAGTGAGTAACAATGGGAAGTAACAATGTAAGTAACAATAGGAGTAACAATGGGAGTAACAATGGGAGTAACAATGTGAGTAACAAAGTGAGTAACAATGTGAGTAACAATGTGAGTAACAATGGGAGTAACAATGTGAGTAACAATGTGAGTAACAATGTGAGTAACAATGGGAGTAACAATGGGAGTAACAATAGGAGTAACAATAGGAGCAACAATGGGAGTAACAATGGGAGTAACAATGGGAGTAACAATAGGAGTAACAATGTGAGTAACAATGTGAGTAACAATGGGAGTAACAATGTGAGTAACAATGTGAGTAACAATGTGAGTAACAATGTGAGTAACAATGGGAGTAACAATGGGAGTAACAATAGGAGTAACAATAGGAGCAACAATGGGAGTAACAATGGGAGTAACAATGGGAGTAACAATAGGAGTAACAATGGGAGTAACAAAGTGAGTAACAATGTGAGTAACAATGGGAGTAACAATGGGAGTAACAATGGGAGTAACAAAGTGAGTAACAATGTGAGTAACAATGGGAGTAACAATGGTAGTAACAATGGTAGTAACAATGTGAGTAACAAAGTGAGTAACAATGCGAGTAACAATGGGAGTAACAATGGGAGTAACAATGGGAGTAACAATGGGAGTAACAATGTGAGTAACAATGGGAGTAACAATGTGAGTAACAATGGGAGTAACAAAGTGAGTAACAATGCGAGTAACAATGTGAGTAACAATGGGAGTAACAATGGGAGTAACAATGGGAGTAACAATGTGAGTAACAATGTGAGTAACAATGTGAGTAACAATGTGAGTAACAAAGTGAGTAACAATGTAAGTAACAATAGGAGTAACAATGTGAGTAACAATGTGAGTAACAATATGAGTAACAATGTGAGTAACAATGGGAGTAACAATGGGAGTAACAATGTGAGTAACAATAGGAGTAACAATAGGAGTAACAATGTGAGTAACAATGTGAGTAACAATGTGAGTAACAATGTGAGTAACAATGGGAGTAACAATGTGAGTAACAATAGGAGTAACAATGGGAGTAACAATGTGAGTAACAATGGGAGTAACAATGGGAGTAACAATGTGACTAACAATGTGAGTAACAATGTGAGTAACAATGGGAGTAACAATGTGAGTAACAATAGGAGTAACAATGTGAGTAACAATGTGAGTAACAATGGGAGTAAAAATGTGAGTAACAATGGGAGTAACAATGGGAGTAACAAAGTGAGTAACAATGGGAGTAACAATGTGAGTAACAATGTGAGTAACAATGTGAGTAACAATGGGAGTAACAATGGGAGTAAAAATGTGAGTAACAATGTGAGTAACAATGGGTGTAACAATGTGAGTAACAATGGGAGTAAAAATGTGAGTAACAATGTGAGTAACAATGGGAGTAACAAAGTGAGTAACAATGGGAGTAACAATGTGAGTAACAATGTGAGTAACAATGTGAGTAACAATGGGAGTAAAAATGTGAGTAACAATGGGAGTAACAATGGGAGTAACAAAGTGAGTAACAATGGGAGTAACAATGTGAGTAACAATGTGAGTAACAATGTGAGTAACAATGGGAGTAACAATGTGAGTAACAATGTGAGTAACAATGGGAGTAACAATGTGAGTAACAATAGGAGTAACAATGGGAGTAACAATGTGAGTAACAATGGGAGTAACAATGTGAGTAACAATGGGAGTAAAAATGTGAGTAACAATAGGAGTAACAATAGGAGTAACAATAGGAGTAACAATAGGAGTAACAATGTGAGTAACAATGGGAGTAACAATGTGAGTAACAATAGGAGTAACAATGGGAGTAACAATGTGAGTAACAATGGGAGTAACAATGGGAGTAACAATGTGACTAACAATGTGACTAACAATGGGAGTAAAAATGTGAGTAACAATGTGAGTAACAATGGGAGTAACAAAGTGAGTAACAATGGGAGTAACAATGTGAGTAACAATGTGAGAAACAATGTGAGTAACAATGTGAGTAACAATGGGAGTAAAAATGTGAGTAACAATGTGAGTAACAATGGGAGTAACAATGTGAGTAACAATGGGAGTAAAAATGTGAGTAACAATGTGAGTAACAATGGGAGTAACAATGTGAGTAACAATAGGAGTAACAATGTGAGTAACAATGGGAGTAACAATGGGAGTAACAATGTGAGTAACAATAGGAGTAACAATGTGAGTAACAATGGGAGTAACAATGGGAGTAACAATGGGAGTAACAATGGGAGTAACAATGTGAGTAACAATAGGAGTTACAATGTGAGTAACAAAGTGAGTAACAATGGGAGTAACAATGTGAGTAACAATGTGAGTAACAAAGTGAGTAACAATGGGAGTAACAATGGGAGTAACAATGTGAGTAACAATGTGAGTAACAATGGGAGTAACAATGTGAGTAACAATGGGAGTAACAATGGGAGTAACAATGTGAGTAACAATGTGAGTAACAATGGGAGTAACAAAGTGAGTAACAATGGGAGTAACAATGTGAGTAACAATGTGAGTAACAATGTGAGTAACAATGTGAGTAACAATGGCAGTAACAATGGCAGTAACAAAGTGAGTAACAAAGTGAGTAACAATGGTAGTAACAATGTGAGTAACAATTGTAGTAACAATAGGTGTAACAATGTGAGTAACAATGGCAGTAACAATGTGAGTAACAATGGGAGTAACAATGTGAGTAACAATGGGAGTAACAATAGGAGTAACAATAGGAGTAACAATGGCAGTAACAATAGGAGTAACAATGTGAGTAACAATGGCAGTAACAATGGGAGTAACAATGGCAGTAACAATAGGAGTAACAATGTGAGTAACAATGGGAGTAACAATGGGAGTAACAATGTGAGTAACAATGGGAGTAACAATAGGTGTAACAATGTGAGTAACAATGGGAGTAACAATGGGAGTAACAATGGCAGTAACAATGGGAGTAACAATGGCAGTAACAATAGGAGTAACAATGTGAGTAACAATGGGAGTAACAATGTGAGTAACAATGGGAGTAACAATGTGAGTAACAATGGGAGTAACAATAGGTGTAACAATGTGAGTAACAATGGGAGTAACAATGGGAGTAACAATTGTAGTAACAATGGGAGTAACAATAGGAGTAACAATAGGAGTAACAATGGCAGTAACAATAGGAGTAACAATGTGAGTAAGAATAGGAGTAACAATGGCAGTAACAATGTGAGTAACAATGGCAGTAACAATGGCAGAAACAATGGCAGTAACAATAGGAGTAACAATGTGAGTAACAATGGGAGTAACAATGGGAGTAACAATAGGAGTAACAATGGGAGTAACAATAGGAGTAACAATGTGAGTAACAATGTGAGTAACAATGGGAGTAACAATAGGAGTAACAATGTGAGTAACAATGGGAGTAACAATGGGAGTAACAATGTGAGTAACAATAGGAGTAACAATGTGAGTAACAATGGGAGTAACAATGGGAGTAACAATGTGAGTAACAATAGGAGTTACAATGTGAGTAACAAAGTGAGTAACAATGGGAGTAACAATGTGAGTAACAATGTGAGTAACAAAGTGAGTAACAATGGGAGTAACAATGGGAGTAACAATGTGAGTAACAATGTGAGTAACAATGGGAGTAACAATGTGAGTAACAATGGGAGTAACAATGGGAGTAACAATGTGAGTAACAATGTGAGTAACAATGGGAGTAACAAAGTGAGTAACAATGGGAGTAACAATGTGAGTAACAATGTGAGTAACAATGGCAGTAACAATGGCAGTAACAAAGTGAGTAACAAAGTGAGTAACAATGGTAGTAACAATGTGAGTAACAATTGTAGTAACAATAGGTGTAACAATGTGAGTAACAATGGCAGTAACAATGTGAGTAACAATGGGAGTAACAATGTGAGTAACAATGGGAGTAACAATAGGAGTAACAATAGGAGTAACAATGGCAGTAACAATAGGAGTAACAATGTGAGTAACAATGGCAGTAACAATGGGAGTAACAATGGCAGTAACAATAGGAGTAACAATGTGAGTAACAATGGGAGTAACAATGTGAGTAACAATGGGAGTAACAATAGGTGTAACAATGTGAGTAACAATGGGAGTAACAATGGGAGTAACAATGGCAGTAACAATGGGAGTAACAATGGCAGTAACAATAGGAGTAACAATGTGAGTAACAATGGGAGTAACAATGTGAGTAACAATGGGAGTAACAATAGGTGTAACAATGTGAGTAACAATGGGAGTAACAATGGGAGTAACAATTGTAGTAACAATGGGAGTAACAATAGGAGTAACAATAGGAGTAACAATGGCAGTAACAATAGGAGTAACAATGTGAGTAAGAATAGGAGTAACAATGGCAGTAACAATGTGAGTAACAATGGCAGTAACAATGGCAGAAACAATGGCAGTAACAATAGGAGTAACAATGTGAGTAACAATGGGAGTAACAATGGGAGTAACAATAGGAGTAACAATGGGAGTAACAATAGGAGTAACAATGTGAGTAACAATGTGAGTAACAATGGGAGTAACAATGGGAGTAACAATAGGAGTAACAATGGGAGTAACAATAGGAGTAACAATGGCAGTAACAATAGGAGTAACAATAGGAGTAACAATGGGAGTAACAATAGGAGTAACAATGGCAGTAACAATGGGAGTAACAATAGGAGTAACAATGGGAGTAACAATGGGAGTAACAATAGGAGTAACAATGGCAGTAACAATAGGAGTAACAATGGCAGTAACAATGGGAGTTACAATGGCAGTAAAAATGGCAGTAACAATGGCAGTAACAATGTGAGTAACAATGCGAGTAACAATAGGAGTAACAATGCGAGTAACAATGGGAGTAACAATGGGAGTAACAATGGCAGTAACAATGGGAGTAACAATGGCAGTAACAATGGCAGTAACAATGGGAGTAACAATGCGAGTAACAATGGGAGTAACAATTGTAGTAACAATGCGAGTCACGATGTCGAATTTATGTAGATAACTTACCAACTCCACAGTTGTAAAGAAGTTGTATTTTCTGAACGTCTTTCCTACTGAGCGCCAGACGCTGGCCAATTACCGCCGTGTGAGATTTGGGAACGAGAGTTGGTTTTGATTTATCAACAGCAAAAGCATACGCTCCGTAGTGCATTATTGAGTCGTAGTCGTAAGAAACACCGAGGGTGTTCATTTGACGTGTAGTCTCCTTATTGTAGTCTTTCTGGTTACCTGGTGAAACAACAGTCAGCCATTAACCTCCCCAACTGGTATTACACTAATAACAGAAAGGCGTCTACTAAAAACAGGACGTGAAGCGCGACGATCGGGTTATTTTGTACACAACCTTGGGGGTCCTCAGTGCCCCCTGTCACCCTTGTCCCCATCCCCATATCCCCCACCCCAACTACCCCTTCCCCAACCTCATTCCAAATCAGGAGCGGTATATAAGTCATAAACGATCACAAATTGAATAATAACACAATTTAATTATACTTCTAGATATTAAGGCCTGATATGTAAACAAGTATTTCATTGGTAGAAAAACACGGACGTAATCCACCAATCGTATTAGATAAAACAAGCTCTGGAATAACCAATCAACGACAAGATATAAACACCAATACCCCTGCCGTAATGAATGATAATGCTGTAGATATTATAGCATTTTATTTCCGTTTAAACAATTCAACAAACAATGTACATACAACCCTACATAATACCTGTAATGGCTATAGGATACATCATGATTATTTTCCCTTTTCCTTTCTTCTTTCTATTTTCTTAATCGATACATTTCTGTTGAAATGTGAAGAGTAATCGAAGATTATTCAAACTTCCCAGAGTCTTCCAACTGGATTTGACACCTAATTAGTGATTACACGTCATGTCATGAACAAATATATGGTTTTATTTTATGTTTATTATATATCTATATATATATATATGTGTGTACATAAAAAAAACAAAAAAACACACACACACCCCAAAAAAAACAAAAACAAAAAGAAAACAAAAACAAAAACAAAACAAAAACAAAAACAAAACAAAAAACAAACAAAACTTAACGACAAACTGTTCAACTCTACATGGACACGAACTTTTTTCTCTCGATATATATGTTTATATATACATACATTCATTTTATTTTGCTTTGGATTGGAATATCAATTTTTGAACATGCTTAATAGATGCAAGAGAATATCAAAGAAACTGTGAAATGTATCGTTATATCGTTTAAGAGAGGGTGAATCCTATATAACATCGTAACCTGTTATTTTATGGGACAGAATTTGACATACTTGTCACTACATTTTCCAAATGTACCGTTACGTAGTTATCCCGATCGTAGCGTTCATGCTCGTGGAAAAATCCAAGCACGTGCAGAAACTCGTGCATTGCGGTCCCCTTAGATTCGCAACCGTGTCCCAGGGAGACATCACCCCGACCTCTGTGATGTCCGACGGGAGAGTGGCACCTACAACAGAGACGTGTATTTCAGTCACAGATTTGGTCAGTCGGATCTGCATGCTGTGCAAAATATGCCAGGGTGTCAACATCCCAGGGCGAAATAAACAAGGGCGTCAACACCCTTGGGTAAAATATGCCAGGGCGTCAACATTATAGGACAAAATATACCAGGGCGTCAAAATCCCAGGGAAAAATGAACCAGAGCGTCAACACCCTAGGGTAGAATATACCAAAGCGTCAACATCCCAGGGCGAAATATACAAGGGCGTCAAAATCCCAGGGCATATTATACCGAGGCGACAACATCCTAGGGCAAAATATACCATGGCGTTTACATCCTAGGGCAAAATATACCATGGCGTCAACATCCTAGGGCAAAATATACCATGGCGTCAACATCCTAGGGCAAAATATACCATGGCGTCAACATCCTAGAGCATAATATACCAGGGCGTCAACATCTCAGGCCAAAATATACCAGGGCGGTCAACATCCCAGGGCAAAATATACCAGGGCGTCAACATCTTAGAACAAAATAAACCAGGGCGTCAACATCCCAGAATAAATATACCAAAGCGTCAACATCCCAGGTTGTTTGTTGTTTTTTTTATTTGTTATTTATGTCTTGAGCAAGGTTATTCAGGGATTTGAATAACTAATAAGAACGTGAGATAATTAATTCTGCACTCAAAAGGAAGTGTATCGCTTTCTTAGAAAATATTTGCACCAGATGTTCACCTCGGTTTGTTAAGAGACAATTTTCAAAGTCTTCAGGTTTGTAATGAGGAAAAATGTTCCTTATATTCCTCGTTACAGCAGAATAATCTAACTTTGGAAGGATACATGAAATGTCAAAGATCATTGAGAAATTTACTACACATGTGCGTGCTATTTCAAAAGAGTTATCTCTCTTTAAATGAAATTACAATGGTTATCGTTCCTTTATGCAACATTCGTTGTCGTCACGAAGTTTTGCGATCCGTTGAGATACCAGCGGAAGAGAAGAGGACGTCAGGTTTTATTACATGAAGTGTTTTCTACAAAACGGCATATAACACGAGTTTCATTAAAGTTGTGAATACTTATAATAACACCTGACTCATCATTCTGATCTGCTATACTTGTATATATAGATAGTGTCGTGGTATCAAGGCTGACCATAGAGAATTACCTGAACATGTTAAATATTTTCCGGCGAGCCACAGCCCAATAATTGGGTTTATTGAAGTTCAAACTACGTTCTAACTGTGTTGAACTACGGATATCTACGTATAACTACACAGATTAAAGGTCAACTCTGGTCCACTAAGGTCACCCAAAACTACGGTTATCTCCCAATACGGCCTTCCTCCACAATACGGTAATTCCCACAGTACGGTCATCCCCCACTACGGTCACCCCCACTACGGTCATCCCCCACTACGGTCATCCCCCACTACAGTCACCCCCCACTGCGGTCATCCCCAACACTACGGTCACCCAACACTACAGTCTTCCCCCAACACTACGGTCATCCCCCAACTATGGTCATCCCCCACTACGGTCATCCCCCAATTACGGTCATCCCCCACTACGGTCATCCCCTCACTATGGTCATCCCTCACTATGGTCATCCCCAACACTACTATCATCCCACACTACGGTCACGCCCCACTACGGTCATCCCCCACTATGGTCATCCCCATAATACGGTCACCCCCACTACGGTCACCCCCACTACTATCATCCCACACTACGGTCATCCCCCACTACGGTCATCCCCCACTACGGTCATCCCCCACTACGGTCATCCCCCACTACTATCATCCACCACTACGGTCATCCCCCACTACGGTCATCCCCCACTACGGTCATCCCCCACTACGGTCATCCCCCACTACGGTCATCCCCCACTACGGTCATCCCCCACTATGGTCATCCCCCACTACGGTCATCCCCACTACGGTCATCCCCACACTACGGTCATCCCCCACTACCGTCATCCCCCACTACGGTCATCCCCACTACAGTCATCCCCACTATGGTCATCCCACACTACGGTCATCCCCACAATACAGTCATCCCCACTACGGTCATCCCCACACTACGGTCATCCCCCCACTACGGTCATCCCCACTATGGTCATCCCCCACTACTATCATCCCCCACTACGGTCATCCCCACTATGGTCATCCCCACACTACTATCATCCCCCACTATGGTCATCCCACACTACGGTCATCCCCACACTACAGTCATCCCCACTACGGTCATCCCCACACTACGGTCATCCCCCACTACGGTCATCCCCACTATGGTCATCCCCCACTACTATCATTCCCCACTACGGTCAACCCCACTATGGTCATCCCACACTACTATCATCCCCCACTATGGTCATCATACACTACGGTCATCCCCACACTACAGTCATCCCCCACTACGGTCATCCCCACTATGGTCATCCCCCACTACTATCATCCCCCATTACGGTCATCCCCCACTACGGTCATCCCCACACTACAGTCATCCCCACTACGGTCATCCCCCACTATGGTCATCCCACACTATGGTCATCCCCACACTACAGTCATCCCCCACTACGGTCATCCCCATACTACGGTCATCCCCACACTACAGTCATCCCCACTACGGTCATCCCCAACACCACGGTCATCCCCACACTACGGTCATCCCCAACACTACGGTCATCCCCCACTATGGTCATCCCCCACTACGGTCATCCCCCACTATGGTCATCCCACACTACGGTCATCCCCCACTACGGTCACCCCCACTATGGTCATCCCACACTACTATCATCCCCCACTATGGTCATCCCCCACTACGGTCATCCCCACTATGGTCATCCCACACTACTATCGTCCCCCACTATGGTCATCCCCCACTATGGTCATCCCCCACTACGGTCATCCCCACTATGGTCATCCCCCACTACTATCATCCCCCACTACGGTCATCCCCACACTACGGTCATCCTCACTATGGTCATCCCACACTACTATCATCCCCCACTATGGTCATCCCACACTACGGTCATCCCCACACTACAGTCATCCCCCACTACGGTCATCCCCACTATGGTCATCCCCCACTACTATCATCCCCCACTACGGTCATCCCCCACTACGGTCATCCCCACACTACAGTCATCCCCACTATGGTCATCCCACACTACGGTCATCCCCACTACGGTCATCCCCCACTATGGTCATCCCCCCACTACGGTCATCCCCACACTACGGTCATCCCCACACTACGGTCATCCCCACACTATGGTCATCCCCACACTACAGTCATCCCCACTACGGTCATCCCACACTACGGTCATCCCCACTACGGTCATCCCCCACTATGGTCATCCCCCACTACGGTCATCCCCCACTATGGTCATCCCCCACTACGGTCATCCCCACACTACGGTCATCCCCACACTACGGTCATCCCCACACTACAGTCATCCCCACTACGGTCATCCCCCACTATGGTCATCCCCCACTACGGTCATCCCCACACTACTATCATCCCCCACTACGGTCATCCCCACTACGGTCATCCCCCACTATGGTCATCCCCCACTACGGTCATCCCCACACTACGGTCATCCCCCACTATGGTCATCCCCCACTACGGTCATCCCCCACTATGGTCATCCCCCACTACGGTCATCCCCACACTACGGTCATCCCCACACTACGGTCATCCCCACACTACAGTCATCCCCACTACGGTCATCCCCCACTATGGTCATCCCCCACTACGGTCATCCCCACACTACTATCATCCCCCACTACGGTCATCCCCCACTACGGTCATCCCCACTACGGTCATCCCCCACTATGGTCATCCCCCACTACGGTCATCCCCACACTACGGTCATCCCCCACTATGGTCATCCCCCACTACGGTCATCCCCACACTACAGTCATCCCCACTACGGTCATCCCCCACTATGGTCATCCCCCACTACGGTCATCCCCCACTACGGTCATCCCCACTATGGTCATCCCCCACTACGGTCATCCCCACACTACGGTCATCCCCCACTACGGTCATCCCCACACTACGGTCATCCCCCAGTATGGTCATCCCCCACTACGGTCATCCCCCACTATGGTCATCCCCCACTATGGTCATCCCCCACTACGGTCATCCCCCACTATGGTCATCCCCCACTACCGTCATCCCCACACTACAGTCATCCCCACTACGGTCATCCCCCACTATGGTCATCCCCCACTACGGTCATCCCCCACTACGGTCATCCCCACACTACAGTCATCCCCACTATGGTCATCCCACACTACGGTCATCCCCACACTACAGTCATCCCCACTACGGTCATCCCCCACTATGGTCATCCCCCACTACGGTCATCCCCACACTACGGTCATCCCCCACTACGGTCATCCCCACTACAGTCATCTCCACTATGGTCATCCCACACTACGGTCATCCCCACACTACAGTCATCCCCACTACAGTCATCCCCACTATGGTCATCCCCCACTATGGTCATCCTCCACTATGGTCATCCCCACACTACAGTCATCCCCACTACGGTCATCCCCACTACGGTCATCCCCCACTACGGTCATCCCCCACTACGGTCATCCCCCACTATGGTCATCCCCATAATACGGTCACCCCCCACTATGGTCATCCCCAACACCACGGTCATCCCCAACACTACGGTCATACCCCACTACGGTCATCCCACACTACGGTAATCCCCATACTACGGTCATCCCCACACTACGGTCATCCCCTACTATGGTCATCCCCATACTACGGTCATCCCCACACTACGGTCATCCCCACACTACAGTCATCCCCACTACGGTCATCCCCCACTACGGTAATCCCCACTATGGTCATCCCCAACACTACGGTCATCCCCCACTACGGTCACCCCACTACGGTCATCCCCCACTACGGCCATCCCCACACTACGGTCATCCCCACTACGGTCATCCCCACACTACGGTCATCCCCTACTATGGTCATCCCCACACTACACTCATCCCCACTACGGTCATCCCTAACACTACGGTCATCCCCACACTACGGTCATCCCCTACTATGGTCATCCCCAACACTACGGTCATCCCCAACACTACAGTCATCCCCACTATGGTCATCCCACACTACGGTCATCCCCACACTACAGTCATCCCCACTACGGTCATCCCCCACTATGGTCATCCCCCACTACGGTCATCCCCACACTACGGTCATCCCCCACTACGGTCATCCCCACTACAGTCATCTCCACTATGGTCATCCCACACTACGGTCATCCCCACACTACAGTCATCCCCACTACAGTCATCCCCACTATGGTCATCCCCCACTATGGTCATCCCCACTATGGTCATCCCCACACTACAGTCATCCCCACTACGGTCATCCCCACTACGGTCAACCCCCACTACGGTCATCCCCCACTACGGTCATCCCCCACTATGGTCATCCCCATAATACGGTCACCCCCACTATGGTCATCCCCAACACCACGGTCATCCCCAACACTACGGTCATACCCCACTACGGTCATCCCACACTACGGTAATCCCCATACTACGGTCATCCCCACACTACGGTCATCCCCTACTATGGTCATCCCCATACTACGGTCATCCCCACACTACGGTCATCCCCACACTACAGTCATCCCCACTACGGTCATCCCCCACTACGGTAATCCCCACTATGGTCATCCCCAACACTACGGTCATCCCCCACTACGGTCACCCCACTACGGTCATCCCCCACTACGGCCATCCCCACACTACGGTCATCCCCACTACGGTCATCCCCACACTACGGTCATCCCCTACTATGGTCATCCCCACACTACACTCATCCCCACTACGGTCATCCCTAACACTACGGTCATCCCCACACTACGGTCATCCCCTACTATGGTCATCCCCAACACTACGGTCATCCCCAACACTACGGTCATCCCCAACACTACGGTCATCCCCAACACTACGGTCATCCCCCACTATGGTCATCCCCACACTACGGTCATCCCCCACTACGATCATCCCCCCACTACGGTTACCCAACACTACGGTCATCCCCAACACTACGGTCATCCCCAAAACTACGGTCATCCCCCACTACGGTCATCCCCCACTACGGTCATCCCCAACACTACGGTCATCCCCAACACTACGGTCATCCCCCACTATGGTCATCCCCACACTACGGTCATCCCCTACTACGGTCATCCCCCACTACGGTCATCCCCAACACTACGGTCATCCCCAACACTACGGTCATCCCCCACTACGATCATCCCCCACTACGGTCATCCCCCACTACGGTCATCCCCACACTACGGTCATCCCCCACTATGGTCATCCCCACTATGGTCATCCCCCACTATGGTCATCCCCAACACTACGGTCATCCCACAATACGGCCACCCCCCACACTACGGTCATCCCCCACTACGGTCATCCCATACTAGGTCACCCCATACTACGGTCACCCCCACACTACGGTCATCCTCACTACAGTCATCCCCAACACTACGGTCATCCCACAATACGGCCACCCCCACACTACGGTCATCCCCCACTACGGTCATCCCCACACTACAGTCATCCCCAACACTACGGTCATCCCACAATACGGCCACCCCCACACTACAGTCATCCCCCACTATGGTCATCCCCCACTACGGTCATCCCCACACTACGGTCATCCCCCACTATGGTCATCCCCCCACTACGGTCATCCCCACACTACAGTCATCCCCACTACGGTCATCCCCACACTATGGTCATCCCCACACTACAGTCATCCCCACTACGGTCATCCCCCACTATGGTCATCCCCCACTACGGTCATCCCCCACTACGGTCATCCCCCACTATGGTCATCCCCCACTACGGTCATCCCCACACTACGGTCATCCCCCACTATGGTCATCCCCACACTACAGTCATCCCCACTACAGTCATCCCCCACTATGGTCATCCCCCACTACGGTCATCCCCACACTACAGTCATCCCCACACTACAGTCATCCCCACTACGGTCATCCCCCACTATGGTCATCCCCCACTACGGTCATCCCCACACTACGGTCATCCCCCACTACGGTCATCCCCACTACAGTCATCCCCCACTATGGTCATCCCACACTACGGTCATCCCCACACTACAGTCATCCCCACTACAGTCATCCCCACTATGGTCATCCCCCACTATGGTCATCCCCCACTATGGTCATCCCCACACTACAGTCATCCCCACTACGGTCATCCCCACTACGGTCATCCCACACTACGGTCATCCCCCACTACGGTCACCCCCCCCCCCCTACGGTCATCCCCCACTACGGTCATCCCCCACTACGGTCATCCCCCACTATGGTCATCCCCATAATACGGTCACCCCCACTATGGTCATCCCCAACACCACGGTCATCCCCAACACTACGGTCATACCCCACTACGGTCATCCCACACTACGGTAATCCCCCACTACGGTCATCCCCCACTATGGTCATCCCCATAATACGGTCACCCCCACTATGGTCATCCCCAACACCACGGTCATCCCCAACACTACGGTCATACCCCACTACGGTCATCCCACACTACGGTAATCCCCCACTACGGTCATCCCCCACTATGGTCATCCCCATAATACGGTCACCCCCACTATGGTCATCCCCAACACCACGGTCATCCCCAACACTACGGTCATACCCCACTACGGTCATCCCACACTACGGTAATCCCCATACTACGGTCATCCCCACACTACGGTCATCCCCTACTATGGTCATCCCCATACTACGGTCATCCCCCACACTACGGTCATCCCCACACTACAGTCATCCCCACTACGGTCATCCCCCACTACGGTAATCCCCACTATGGTCATCCCCAACACTACGGTCATCCCCCACTACGGTCACCCCACTACGGTCATCCCCCCACTACGGCATCCCCCACACTACGGTCATCCCCCACACTACGGTCATCCCCTACTATGGTCATCCCCACACTACACTCATCCCCACTACGGTCATCCCTAACACTACGGTCATCCCCAACACTACTGTCATCCCCCACTACGGTAATCCCCATACTACGGTCATCCCCACACTACGGTCATCCCCTACTATGGTCATCCCCAACACTACGGTCATCCCCAACACTACGGTCATCCCCAACACTACGGTCATCCCCAACACTACGGTCATCCCCAACACTACGGTCATCCCCCACTATGGTCATCCCCAACACTACGGTCATCCCCCACTACGATCATCCCCCACTACGGTCACCCAACACTACGGTCATCCCCAACACTACGGTCATCCCCAAAACTACGGTCATCCCCCACTACGGTCATCCCCCACTACGGTCATCCCCAACACTACGGTCATCCCCAACACTACGGTCATCCCCCACTATGGTCATCCCCACACTACGGTCATCCCCTACTACGGTCATCCCCCACTACGGTCATCCCCAACACTACGGTCATCCCCAACACTACGGTCATCCCCCACTACGATCATCCCCCACTACGGTCATCCCCCACTACGGTCATCCCCACACTACGGTCATCCCCCACTATGGTCATCCCCACTATGGTCATCCCCCACTATGGTCATCCCCAACACTACGGTCATCCCACAATACGGCCACCCCCACACTACGGTCATCCCCCACTACGGTCATCCCATACTAGGTCACCCCATACTACGGTCACCCCCACACTACGGTCATCCCCACTACAGTCATCCCCAACACTACGGTCATCCCACAATACGGCCACCCCCACACTACGGTCATCCCCCACTACGGTCATCCCATACTAGGTCACCCCACACTACGGTCATCCCCACACTACGGTAATCCCCACACTACAGTCATCCCCAACACTACGGTCATCCCACAATACGGCCACCCCCACACTACAGTCATCCCCAACACTACGGTCATCCCACAATACGGCCACCCCCACACTACGGTCATCCCCCACTACGGTCATCCCACAATACGGCCACCCCCACACTACAGTCATCCCCAACACTACGGTCATCCCACAATACGGCCACCCCCACACTACGGTCATCCCCACACTACGGTCATCCCCACTACAGTCATCCCCAACACTACGGTCATCCCACAATACGGCCACCCCCACACTACGGTCATCCCCCACTACGGTCATCCCATACTAGGTCACCCCACACTACGGTCATCCCCACACTACGGTAATCCCCACACTACGGTCATCCCCCACACTACGGTCATCCCCATACTAGGTCATCCCCATACTACGGTCACCCCATACTTCTGTGACAGTAAGATATGACCGCGCCATAACCAACTACGGCCCAATATATCACAACGTCTACTATCTAAAACAAAGCGTTATTGTTTAATCTGATAATTACCCAGTCCCTGGCACGACCTGGATATAATCGGTTTGTGTAGTCCTCGGTACGAAGTGTACACACGTCTTTCCATGAACCTTAGTGTCTTCTTCAATTTCTCTCATCGCCGCCTCGTAAGTTTGTCGAACTGATGTGGCTAGTAAAATATGGATTAGATTAAAAATCATTCCCGTTAAGGTGCTGTATTTCCGATCAGTTTGCTGTGATTGCTTCGTTTTTCACTGACAAAGCAGTGACAGTTGTTGATAATGGATTTTTTTTTATTTTTGATTTATTTATTTTTTTGAAAATGATATATTAATGACTTAGACATCAGTAATGACTTTAGAGCATTGGGCTCCGAAAACACCTTAGCATATACTACTAGCTATCCTACAAACAGATACCCTCCTGCTGCTGTATACATTTCGGAATGTATCTCCGGTTCCGTATTCTCTGTTATAATAACCTAACAGAACTCATGAAAATAACTCCGTGTAAAAATTAAAATACCAAAATGGTTTCTTTCTATAAATTATTTATTTATTTATTCAAAATACCCAGGTAACCGCAGTATCAAAAATTAAAATACCAAAATTGTTTCTTTCTATAATTTATTTATTTATTTATTTATTGGTATTACGTCGTCCAGCTTTACTTACGATAACTACTACTGATGACGTAGGGTACGACGCCTCCTGTCCACAGGGCAGTATGGTACGTGTTGGTGTTGATGGCATTCCGCTTCTGTAATGACAATGTGGCCATGGTGGTTTGAGTTAAAGCGGTATGCTACCTTTGCACGATATACATGTGATCTGAATTTAATACTGCTTTAATATATTGGAAATATTTCTACCCAGAATCGCTCCTGACACTCACATCTTAGTAATGGTGGCCGGTTATGGGGCATTTTTTGTTGCGATGTGTTGAATTTAAGGAGTAATGGTACTATCGTGGTTGTCCAGATCCAGAAGCTGTTGTTAACATGATATTGTTGAAGTTGTCATCCGAGGAGATGTATTGTAAAGTAATGATCAGGCCAAAATAAAAATATAGTTGGTTTGGCGTAACCCGCCCGACCCAGAAAAACTGTGCAGACTCAAAACATTTTATTGTGAAAAAATAAATTTTTTTTTTTTTTTTTTTACGATTTGACCGTTCCGGATATTTATGTCCGGAAGTTGCTGTGCAGGTTTGAAACTACATGTACATCTATCTCCCAAAGCCAAATATTTCTAAGTGCGGACTCATCTGTATTTCAATCAGACTGAACATTCATAAAATGTCGAAATAGATTGGGTTTTTTTTCGGTCCAAGTCTTTATAAAAGATCCCTTTGAAGCATTTGAAATTCATGATGTAAATTAACTTATAATTGGTTTTTAAAAATGAAAAAAAAAATAAAAATAAAAAAAATAATTAATGGTAGGCTTACATTCTCTACACTCCAATCTTGGGTATTTTTGTCTCCGAGAATCTCCGAGTCGGGAACTTCAAAATCCTTCTCCTGTAGGACTGATGTATATAAAAACATGGATCAGTATCAGAGCTCGTGATAAACATAATCATCGTCATATATCAAAATGTTTCTAGAAAGTTTGTAGATAAAAATGTATCTAAAATCAAGCCATCTTAAGAGAACCCATCTTTGACGTCATCGTTTTAGAACACCACAATAACTTATCAATTGGAATGTGATACGTTGATGGAAAGCGTTCATTTTGGTTATTTTATTGACGGGTTTCAATAAAGGACATCTTTGCTTAAAATTGTCATTACAACAAACATTTCACGGCGGTTCTGTCAGAAAAATAAATAAAACCATCACCTGTAAATACCAAATATATATATATTTTTACGAATACAGCTTTTATAAACTTTTTTTGTTTTCATTTTAAATGTCATTTTAGTAATCGTTTAGAAGCGTATGTATATTCTCAACTACTTTCTCTATTTGATAAATAATTTTTGATTATCTCAGTTAAACCAATTACCAAACTAAAACAAAAGATTTAATTAATTTGTGATAATTTAACTTTGATAATAATGAAAAACTCTTACCGAACTCGCTTACTTCAATCTGTAAATTTATAAAACACATCACACGTTACAATGAAATTCCAAAACATTAACTAGTCATCGATTATCATATCATTTGTACCCATAAATAGTCAGGTCAGTTTGGCTGTCTCGGAAAAATAATAGTCAATATGTATGGACTACAAAAGCGTATTAAGGCCACTGAATTATGTAAAAACAAAAATGTGCAAGAAAGTATCTTGTACGTACAACTTCGTATCTTTTCCACTAAGTATGTTGTGCATATACCAGTATTATCTTGTACTTGTAACTTAGCATCTTGCACAAAAAAAAATAAAAAATAAAAAATAAAAAATTCATAGTATTTATAGAACAACTTAATCTAACATAGTTGACCAAAAGAGGAAATTCGCCCAAACGTTCTAAGAATTAAAACCAGTAAGATATACTTAAGATACACATTGATTCCATACAAGAACCATATATATATAACTATATACAATGTATATAACTTAGAACAATAAAGCAAAATGCTTCACCTTGAACTGCACCTATCGCCAGGGTCATGACCTCGTCATTTGCCCATAATCCGGCGCCTGTCTTGTTTTCGTTTTCCCCCTTAAAGTACGTTATCACATTTCCCAAGAAGCTAGGTTTCATTCAGAGCGTTATTGCACATGAATAAAATGGTGGACAAGTGGTCGTTTTGAATTTCATATCGGTATTTCTTATTAAGTACTGAATCTATTTTTCTCAAATTCCACATGTAGGTCTCCCCTGAACCCTAGTTGTGCATGCTTAGTTCTACTAAGATTGAGCAGACAAGCAAAAAGGCCTTTTGATGGCGATCTTCAAAGTTGTAAGAACAAAATACTTAAATCGTACGTACAAAATACAAAGTTGTATGTACAAAATACTAAATCGTACGACAAAATACTAAGTTGTAAGTACAAAATACTAAATCGTACGACAAAATACTAAGTTGTAAGAACAAAATACAAAGTTGTAAGAACAAAATACTAGATCGTACGTACACAATACAAAGTTGTAAGAACAAAATACTAAATCGTACGACAAAATACTAAGTTGTAAGTACAAAATACAAAGTTGTAAGAACAAAATACTAGATCGTACGTACACAATACAAAGTTGTAAGAACAAAATACTAAATCGTACGACAAAATACTAAGTTGTAAGTACAAAATACTAAATCGTACGACAAAATACTAAGTTGTAAGTACAAAATACTAAATCGTACGACAAAATACTAAGTTGTAAGTACAAAATACTTAATCTTACAGATACTAATTAAGTTTTACGTAAAGATATTAAGTTGCAAGTAAAGATGCTAAGTTGTACGTACAAAATACTAGGTTGTTCTTACAAAATACTAAATCGTTCATACAAAATCTTAAGTTTTACGAACAAGATACTAAATATACGTACAAGATAGTGAGTTGCACGTACAAAACACTAAATCGTTCGTACAAAATCTTAAGTTTTACGAACAAGATACTAAATATACGTACAAGATAGTGAGTTGCACGTACAAAACACTAAATCGTTCGTACAAAATCTTAAGTTTTACGAACAAGATACTAAATATACGTACAAGATATTGAGTTGCACGTACAAAATACTAAATCGTTCGTACAAAATACTAAGCTGTTATTTAAAACAGTATTCTAAAAAAATAATAAGCCTGATGATATTTTCCATTCTGGTAAAAGTATATGTTAAAATGTTTGAAATGTTTAAATCTGATAACGTGGTCCATTTGTTTTTCCGAAAGGTCTAAAACACCTACTTTAGGTAACATACAGGTATTCACCAACTTCCAATTGGAACTAGGAGGTGGGAAAGTGTTCTTTGGGAAGATCTATTGGTGATTACTGTCGTTGTGGTTTTGAATCTGACTTTTTTCATGTTGAAAGGTTCAGTTTCCGAATGCCATCAACTATTCTGAAATATTTTGTTTAACAAGTATGAAAAAATTGAAAAAGATATGCTGTACTTAAAACATTTCAGTCTCCGTATTAACTAACAAAACCAGTGCAATCAATTGTAGAATGGATCAGAGTGTCAGTTCTGTTTTTTGTAAATACAATTACCAAAACACTTGTGTTTTAATCACAGATTTGATATTACCTTGCTGTTAAGGTCCAGTGGAACTGAAGTTACGTATCCTAGTAAGAGACATATACATTGATAAATCCTCATGACGATATTGTTGTAACCGAGAACCAATAGACAATTGATCCTTACACCTTTTACCACAATGAAATTACACCGAATACGTGTCCTATCGACGTACGTGTTTCTTAATATAGTATCTACTTCATAGGGCAGAGATATCTTCAACTCTGTCGACATCCTGACTTATCTTGTTTTTACAATGGACACTTACAAAGCGCCAATAGACGATATGGCGTTCGATACAGGTCAATACCATAGCCATGAACCCACACTAGCAAAGTTCACATGCCATGAACCTACACAAGGCCAGTTCACATGCCTTGAACCCACACAAGGAAAGTTAATATGTCATGAACCAACACTAATACAGTTCACATGTCATGAACCAATACAAGGGAAGTCCACATACCATGAACCAATAGAAGGGAAGTCCACATACCATGAACCAATACTAGGATAGTTCACATACCATGAACCCACACTAGGACAGTTCACATGCTATGAACCACCACTAAGACGGTTCACATGCCATGAACCAATACTAGCAAAGTCCACATACCATGAACCCGCACAAGGGCAGTTCACATGTCATGAGCCAATACTAGGACAGTTCGCATGCTATGAACCCACACTTGGACGGTTCACATGCCATGAACCTACACACAGACGGTTCACATGCCAGGATCCGATTTCGTTAACGTTCAATCACTTATGAAATTATTTACATTAAAATTTTCCAGAGAAAAACATGATCGTGTTTTTGGAAAAAGAGTTAGTTATAAATCCTTCTTTAATTCTTTGTCATTTCCCATGTAAAATATGTGATTGATGAACGCTATCATTGTATCTGTGATTGATGAACGCTGTGATTTTGTGTATGGTTGATGAACTCAATGCTTGTGTGTATGATTGATGAACGCTGTGATTGTGTGTGTAATTGATGAACACTGTGATTGTGTGTGTATGATTGATGAACGCTGTGATTGTAACTGTGATTGATAAACGCTATGATTGTGTGTATGGTTGATTAACGCTGTGATTGTATCTGTGATTGATGAACGCTGTGATTGTATCTGTGATCGGTGAACGCTATGATTGTATCTGTGATCGGTGAACGCTACGATTGTGTTTATGATTGATGAACGTTATGATTGTATCTGTGATTGATGAACGTTACATTGTATGATTGTGTGATGATTGATGAACGCTATGATTGTGTGATGATTGATGAACGCTATGATTGTGTGTGTAATTGACGACCGCTATGATTGTGTGTGTAAGTGACGAACGCTGTGATTGTGTGATGATTGATGAACGCTATGATTGTGTGATGATTGATGAACGCTACATTGTATGATTGTGTGATGATTGATGAACGCTATGATTGTGTGATGATTGATGAACGCTATGATTGTGTGATGATTGATGAACGCTGTGATTGATGAACGCTATGATTGTGTGTATGATTGATGGACGCTATGATTGATGAACGCTATGATTGTGTGTGTAATTGATGAACGCTGTGATTGTGTGTGTGATTGATGAACACTATGATTGTGTGATAATTGATGAACGCTGTGATTGTGTGTGTGATTGATGACCGCTATGATTGTGTGTGTAATTGATTAATGCTGTGAGTGTAGGTGTAATTGGTGAACGCTATGATTGTATATGTGATTGATGAACGCTATGATTGTGTGTATGATTGATGAACTCTATGATTGTGTGATGATTGATGAACGCTGTGGTTGTGTGTATTATTGATGAACGCTGTGATTGTGTGTATGATTGATGGACGCTGTGATTGATGAACGCTATGATTGTGTGTATGATTGATGAACGCTATGATTGAGTGATGATTGATGAACGCTATGATTGTGAGTGTGATTGCTGGACGCTATGATTGTGTGTGATTGATGAACGCTATGATTGTGTGTATGATCGATGAACGCTATGATTGTACCTGTGATTGATAAACGCTATGATTGTGTGTATGATTGATGGACGCTATGATTGTGAGTGTGATTGATGGACGCTATGATTGTGTGTATGATTGATGAACGCTATGATTGTATCTGTGATTGATGAACGCTGTGATTGTATCTGTGATTGATGAACGCTATGATTGTATGTATGATTGATTAACGCTGTGATTGTATCTGTGATTGATGAATGCTTTGATTGTTTGTGTGATTGATGAACGCTGTGATTGTATCTGTGATTTATGAATGCTTTGATTGTTTGTGTGATTGGTGAACGCTGTGATTGAATCTATGATTGGTGAACGTTATGATTGTATATATGATTGATGAACGCTATGATTGTATCTGTGATTGATGAACGCTGTGATTGTATCTGTGATTGCTGAACGCTATGATTGTATGTATGATTGATGAACGCTATGATTGTATCTGTGATTGATGAACGCTATGATTGTTTGTGGATTAGTGAACGCTGTGATTGAATCTATGATTGGTGAACGCTATGATTGTATCTGTGATTGATGAACGCTATGATTGTGTGTATGATTGATGAACGCTATGATTGTGTGATGATTGATGAACGCTATGATTGTGTGTATGATTGTCGAACACAATGATTGTGTGATGATTGATGAACGCTGTGATTGTATGTATGATTGATGAACGCTATGATTGTGTGATGATTGATGAACGCTGTGATTGTATCTGTGATTGATGAACGCTGTGATTGTATCTGTGATCGGTGAACGCTATGAGTGTATCTGTGATCGGTGAACGCTATGATTGTGTGTAAGATTGATGAACGCTATGATTGTGTGTATGATTGATGAACGCTATGATTGTGTGTATGATTGATGAACGCTATGATTGTGTGATGATTGATGAACGCTATGATTGTGTGTGTAATTGATGACCGCTATGATTGTGTGTGTAAGTGACGAACGCTGTGATTGTGTGAATGATTGATGAACGCTATGATTGTATCTGTGATTGATGAACGCTACATTGTATGATTGTGTGATGATTGATGAACGCTATGATTGTGTGATGATTGATGAACGCTGTGATTGATGAACGCTATGATTGTGTGTATGATTGATGAACGCTATGATTGAGTGATGATTGATGAACGCTATGATTGTGTGTATGATTGATGAACGCTATGATTGTGTGATGATTGATGAACGCTATGATTGTGTGTATGATTGTCGAACACAATGATTGTGTGATGATTGATGAACGCTGTGATTGTATGTATGATTGATGACCGCTATGATTGTGTGATGATTGATGAACGCTATGATTGTGTGTGTAATTGATGAACGCTGTGATTGTGTGTGTGATTGATGAACGCTATGATTGTGTAATGATTGATGAACGCTGTGATTGTGTGTGTGATTGATGAACGCTATGATTGTATGTAAGATTGATGACCGCTGTGATTGTATCTGTGATTGATGAACGCTGTGCTTGTACCTGTGATTGATAAACGCTATGATTGTGTGTATGATTGATGAACGCTATGATTGTGTGATGATTGATGAACGCTATGATTGTGTGTGTAATTGATGACCGCTATGATTGTGTGTGTAAGTGACGAACGCTGTGATTGTGTGAATGATTGATGAACGCTATGATTGTATCTGTGATTGATGAACGCTACATTGTATGATTGTGTGATGATTGATGAACGCTATGATTGTGTGATGATTGATGAACGCTGTGATTGATGAACGCTATGATTGTGTGTATGATTGATGAACGCTATGATTGAGTGATGATTGATGAACGCTATGATTGTGTGTATGATTGATGAACGCTATGATTGTGTGATGATTGATGAACGCTATGATTGTGCGTATGATTGTCGAACACAATGATTGTGTGATGATTGATGAACGCTGTGATTGTATGTATGATTGATGACCGCTATGATTGTGTGATGATTGATGAACGCTATGATTGTGTGTGTAATTGATGAACGCTGTGATTGAATCTATGATTGGTGAACGCTATGATTGTATCTGTGATTGATGAACGCTATGATTGTGTGTATGATTGATGAACGCTATGATTTTGTGATGATTGATGAACGGTATGATTGTGTGTATGATTGTCGAACACAATGATTGTGTGATGATTGATGAACGCTGTGATTGTATGTATGATTGATGAACGCTATGATTGTGTGATGATTGATGAACGCTGTGATTGTATCTGTGATTGATGAACGCTGTGATTGTATCTGTGATCGGTGAACGCTATAAGTGTATCTGAGATCGGTGAACGCTATGATTGTGTGTAAGATTGATGAACGCTATGATTGTGTGTATGATTGATGAACGCTATGATTGTGTGTATGATTGATGAACGCTATGATTGTGTGATGATTGATGAACGCTATGATTGTGTGTGTAATTGATGACCGCTATGATTGTGTGTGTAAGTGACGAACGCTGTGATTGTGTGAATGATTGATGAACGCTATGATTGTATCTGTGATTGATGAACGCTACATTGTATGATTGTGTGATGATTGATGAACGCTATGATTGTGTGATGATTGATGAACGCTGTGATTGATGAACGCTATGATTGTGTGTATGATTGATGAACGCTATGATTGAGTGATGATTGATGAACGCTATGATTGTGTGTATGATTGATGAACGCTATGATTGTGTGATGATTGATGAACGCTATGATTGTGTGTATGATTGTCGAACACAATGATTGTGTGATGATTGATGAACGCTGTGATTGTATGTATGATTGATGACCGCTATGATTGTGTGATGATTGATGAACGCTATGATTGTGTGTGTAATTGATGAACGCTGTGATTGTGTGTGTGATTGATGAACGCTATGATTGTGTGATGATTGATGAACGCTGTGATTGTGTGTGTGATTGATGAACGCTATGATTGTATGTAAGATTGATGACCGCTGTGATTGTATCTGTGATTGATGAACGCTGTGCTTGTACCTGTGATTGATAAACGCTATGATTGTGTGTATGATTGATGAACGCTATGATTGTGTGATGATTGATGAACGCTATGATTGTGTGTGTAATTGATGACCGCTATGATTGTGTGTGTAAGTGACGAACGCTGTGATTGTGTGTATGATTGATGAACGCTATGATTGTATCTGTGATTGATGAACGCTACATTGTATGATTGTGTGATGATTGATGAACGCTATGATTGTGTGATGATTGATGAACGCTGTGATTGATGAACGCTATGATTGTGTGTATGATTGATGAACGCTATGATTGTGTGATGATTGATGAACGCTATGATTGTGTGTATGATTGATGAACGCTATGATTGTGTGATGATTGATGAACGCTATGATTGTGTGTATGATTGTCGAACACAATGATTGTGTGATGATTGATGAACGCTGTGATTGTATGTATGATTGATGACCGCTATGATTGTGTGATGATTGATGAACGCTATGATTGTGTGTGTAATTGATGAACGCTGTGATTGTGTGTGTGATTGATGAACGCTATGATTGTGTGATGATTGATGAACGCTGTGATTGTGTGTGTGATTGATGAACGCTATGATTGTATGTAAGATTGATGACCGCTGTGATTGTATCTGTGATTGATGAACGCTGTGCTTGTACCTGTGATTGATAAACGCTATGATTGTGTGTATGATTGATGGACGCTGTGATTGTGTGATGATTGATGAACGCTGTGGTTGTGTGCATTATTGATGAACGCTGTGATTGTGTGTATGATTGAGGAACGCTATGATTGTGTCTGTAGATTGATGAACGCTGTGATTGTACCTGTGATTGATGAACGCTATGATTGTGTGTATGATTGATGGACGCTATGATTGTGTGATGATTGATGAACGCTATGATTGTGTGTATGATTGATGAACGCTTTGATTGTATCTGTGATTGATGAACGCTGTGATTGTATCTGTGATTGATGAACGCTATGATTGTATGTGTGATTGATTAACGCTGTGATTGTATCTGTGATTGATGAACGCTGTGATTGTATCTGTGATTGATGAATGCCTTGATTGTTTGTGTGATTGGTGAACGCTGTGATTGAATCTATGATTGGTGAAAGTTATGATTGTATATATGATTGATGAACGCTATGATTGTATCTGTGATTGATGAACGCTGTGATTGTATCTGTGATTGATGAACGCTGTGATTGTGTGTATGATTGATGAACACTTTGATTTTGTGTATGATTGATGAACGCTGTGATTGTTTGTATGATTGATGGACGCTATGATTGTGTGTGATTGATGAACTCTATGATTGTGTGTATGATTGATGAACGCTATGATTGTATCTGTGATCGATGAACGCTGTGATTGTATCTGTGATTGATGAACGCTATGATTGTATGTATGATTGATGAACGCTGTGATTGTATCTGTGATTGATGAACGCTGTGATTGTATCTGTAATTGATGAATGCTATGATTGTATCTGTGATTGATGAACGCTATGAGTGTATCTGTGATCGGTGAATGCTATGAATGTGTGTAAGATTGATGAACGCTATGATTGTATCTGTGATTGATGAACGCTATGATTGTACATGTGATTAATGAACGCTATGATTGTGTGTATGATTGATGAACGCTATGATTGTGTGTATGATTGATGAACACTATGATTGTGTGATGATTGATGAACGCTATGATTGTGTGTGTAATTGATGACCGCTATGATTGTGTGTGTAATTGATGAACGCTGTGATTGTGTGTGTGATTGATGAACGCTATGATTGTGTGATGATTGATGAATGCTATGATTGTGTGTGAGATTGATGACCGCTATGATTGTGTGTGTAATTGATGAATGCTGTGAGTGTAGGTGTAACTGGTGAACGCTATGATTGTATCTGTGATTGATGAACACTATGATTGTGTGTATGATTGATGAACTCTATGATTGTGTGATGATTGATGAACGCTGTGGTTGTGTGTATGATTGATGAACGCTGTGATTGTGTGTATGATTGATGACCGCTATGATTGTGTGTGTAGATTGATGAACGCTGTGATTGTATCTGTGATTGATGAACGCTGTGATTGTGTGTATGATTGATGAACACTTTGATTGTGTGTATGATTGATGAACTCAATGATTTTGTGTATGATTGATGAACGCTGTGATTGTTTGTATGATTGATGGACGCTATGATTGTGTGTGATTGATGAACTCTATGATTGTGTGTATGATTGATGAACGCTATGATTGTATCTGTGATCGATGAACGCTGTGATTGTATCTGTGATTGATGAACGCTATGATTGTATGTATGATTGATGAACGCTGTGATTGTATCTGTGATTAATGAACGCTGTGATTGTATCTGTGATTGATGAATGCCTTGATTGTTTGTGTCATTGGTGAACGCTGTGATTGAATCTATGATTGGTGAACGCTATGATTGTATATATGATTGATGAACGCTGTGATTGCATCTGTGATCGGTGAACGCTATGATTGTATCTGTGATCGGTGAACGCTATGATTGTGTGTATGATTGATGAACGCTATGATTGTATCTGTGATTGATGAACGCTATGATTGTATCTGTGATTGATGAACGCTATGATTGCATATGTGATTGATGAACGCTGTGATTGTATATGTGATCGGTGAACTGCTATGTTGTATCTTGATCGGTGAACGCTGTGATTGTATCTTGTAATGGATGAACGCTATGATTGTGTGTATGATTGATGAACGCTATGATTTGTGTGATGATTGATGAACGCGATGATTGTTTTTAAAGATTTGAACCAAGATTTTTGTTGGTTGATAAACCCTTTATTGGTTTTTTAATTTATGAAAAGCTGTGGTTTTTTGGGATTGAAGAACGCTTGATTTTGGGGATTTGGGGTTAACGTTGGTGTTTGTGATTGGTGGGAAAGCTATGATGGGGTGTAAAATTGATGAACCCTTTATTGGGTAATTTTGAACGCTAGATTTTAAAGTGATTAAAAGAACGCTAAGGGTTGTTTTGTATGATTTGAAACCATGATTTTGTGGAAAATTGATGAAACCCTTTTTGTGTGATTTTTGAAAAGAACGCTTGGGGTTGTGGGTTATTTTAGGGGCTATGATTTGTGTGGGTGTCCGGTTTGGGGGAAAAGCTTGATTGGTGTATGTTTATGGAAAGCTATGATGGGTTTTTCCTTTTTGGGGTTGGGTGGGGCGCTTTTTGAATTTTATGGGTTGTGGTTGGGTTTTATTTATGAACGCTTGGAAAGTTGTGATTTTATGAACCTTGAAATTTTTTGTGTGATTGGGAAAACCTTTTTGATTTGATTTTAACCTTTTTGAAAAATTTATGAACGCTATTATTGTTTCGTTGAAATTTTGAAAGCTTATTTTGGTGATTGATGAAAGCTATGATTTTGGGTTGATTGAACCCAAAGATGGTGTGTAAATTTATGAACCCCCTGGGGATTTTTGTTGATTGAAAGCGCATGAAATTTTTGATGTTTATGAACGCTATTTTTATTGTTTTGGGGGTGGTTTTATTTGTGGGGCCGCTATTATTATGTGGGTAATTGATAATGTGTTGGAAGTATTTTTTTTTTTTAATTTTGTGAACGCTTGAAATTTTATTGGGGGATTAAAACCGTATGATTTGTATGATTTATGAACGTATGATTTTTTTGGGGATGAAAATTTGGTATGAACGCTTTGTGGGGTTTGGTTATTTATTGATGAAACGCTGGATTTGGTTTTTAAAGATTGATGGACGCTATGAGTGTTGTGATTTATGACCCAAAAGTGATTTTATTGTGGATTTGATGAACGCTTGATTGTGTGATGATTGAAAGAAAGCCTTTTTGATTGTGGTATGATTGAAAAACTTTTTAAAGTTGTGGTTTTTTTATTTGATGAACCCCTTTATTTTGTGTTAAATTTATGGAACCCTTTAAATTTTTGGATTTTATGAACGCTAGATTGTGTGATGATTTATGAAAGCTATGATTGTATTTTGACCCCCATGAAAAAACCTTGATTGTTTTTAAATTTTTTTAACGCTTGATTGTTGGTTTAGATTAAGCGCTTTATTGTTAATATTTCCTGTGATTTTTTCGTGTGAATTGTTTTGTGAAATTGGGTGGGAAAACCCTTTATTTTTTGGTGAAATTTGGGGGAACGTTGATTTTTAATGGTTTTTTTGATGAAAAGCCCTTTAAATTTTGTGTTGGGTTTGAAACCAAAATTTTGTTATGATTGATGAACGCTTTGGGTTTTGTGTATTATTGCGAAAACCTTTATTTTGTGAAAGATTGATTTAAACCTTTTTTTAAATTTTAAAATTGTTTTATTTGATTTGGGAAAAGTTTTGGGTTGTAAACGGGGTTGGTGAACCCTTATTTTTTGTATTGGGGAAGCTTTTAACCCATGAAATTGGGGGTTATGATTGAAAAAATTAACGCTATGATTGTATCTGTGATTGATGAACGCTGTGATTGTATCTGTGATTGATGAACGCTGTGATTGTATCTGTGATCGGTGAACGCTATGATTGTATCTGTGATCGGTGAACGCTATGATTGTGTGTATGATTGATTAACGCTATGATTGTGTGTGAGATTGATGACCGCTATGATTGTGTGTGTAATTGATGAATGCTGTGAGTTTAGTGTAATTGGTGAACGCTATGATTGTATCTGTGATTGATGAACACTATGATTGTGTGTATGATTGATGAACGCTATGATTGTGTGATGATTGATGAACGCTGTGGTTGTGTGTATGATTGATGAACGCTGTGATTGTGTGTATGATTGATGGACGCTATGATTGTGTGTGTAGATTGATGAACACTGTGATTGTATCTGTGATTGATGAACGCTGTGATTGTGTGTATGATTGATGAACACTTTGATTGTGTGTATGATTGATGAACTCAATGATTTTGTGTATGATTGATGAACGCTGTGATTGTGTGTATGATTGATGGACGCTATAATTGTGTGTGATTGATGAACGCTATGATTGTGTGTATGATTGATGAACGCTATGATTGTATCTGTGATCGATGAACGCTGTGATTGTATTTGTGATTGATGAACGCTATGATTGTATGTATGATTGATTAACGCTGTGATTGTATCTGTGATTAATGAACGCTGTGATTGTATCTGTGATTGATGAATGCCTTGATTGTTTGTGTGATTGGTGAACGCTGTGATTGTACCTGTGATTGATGAACGCTGTGATTGTGTGTATGATTGACGAACACAATGATTGTGTGATGATTGATGAACGCTGTGATTGTGTGTATGATTGACGAACACAATGATTGTGTGATGATTGATGAACGCTGTGATTGTATCTGTGATTGATGAACGCTGTGATTGTATCTGTGATCGGTGAACGCTATGATTGTATCTGTGATCGGTGAACGCTATGATTGTGTGTATGATTGATTAACGCTATGATTGTATCTGTGATTGATGAACGCTATGATTGTACATGTGATTAATGAACGCTATGATTGTGTGTATGATTGATGAACGCTATGAGTGTGTGTATGATTGATGAACACTATGATTGTGTGATGATTGATGAACGCTATGATTGTGTTTGTAATTGATGACCGCTATGATTGTGTGTGTAATTGATGAACGCTGTGATTGTGTGTGTGATTGATGAACGCTATGATTGTGTGATGATTGATGAATGCTATGATTGTGTGTGAGATTGATGACCGCTATGATTGTGTGTGTAATTGATGGAATGCTGTGGATGTAGGTGTAATTGGTGAACGCTATGATTGTATCTGTGATTGATGAACACTATGATTGTGTGTATGATTGATGAACTCTATGATTGTGTGATGATTGATGAACGCTGTGGTTGTGTGTATGATTGATGAACGCTGTGATTGTGTGTATGATTGATGAACACTTTGATTGTGTGTATGATTGATGAACTCAATGATTTTGTGTATGATTGATGAACGCTGTGATTGTTTGTATGATTGATGGACGCTATGATTGTGTGTGATTGATGAACTCTAATGATGTGGTGTATGATTGATGAACGCTATGATTGTATCTGTGATCGATGAACGCTGTGATTGTATCTGTGATTGATGAACGCTATGATTGTATGTATGATTGATGAACGCTGTGATTGTATCTGTGATTAATGAACGCTGTGATTGTATCTGTGATTGATGAATGCCTTGATTGTTTGTGTGATTGGTGAACGCTGTGATTGAATCTATGATTGGTGAACGCTATGATTGTATATATGATTGATGAACGCTATGATTGTATCTGTGATTGATGAACGCTATGATTATATCTGTGATTGATCAACGCTATGATTGTATGTATGATTGATGAACGCTGTGATTGTATCTGTGATTGATGAACGCTGTGATTGCATCTGTGATCGGTGAACGCTATGATTGTATCTGTGATCGGTGAACGCTATGATTGTGTGTATGATTGATGAACGCTATGATTGTATCTGTGATTGATGAACGCTATGATTGTATCTGTGATTGATGAACGCTATGATTGCATAGGTGATTGATGAACGCTGTGATGTGTATATGTGATCGGTGAACGCTATGATTGTATCTGTGATCGTGAACGCTGTGATTGTATCTGTGACTTTGAGATGAACGTCTATGATTGTGGGTGTATGATTGATGAACGCTATGATTGTGTGATTGATTGATGACGCTATGATTGTTTGTATGATTGTCGAACACAATGATTGTGTGGTGAGCGGATGAACGCTGTGATTGTATCTGTTGATTGATGAACGCTGTGATTGTATCTGTGGATTGATGAACGCTAATGATTGTATGTAAGGATTGATGAACGCTGTGATTGTATCCTGTGATTAAATGAACGCTGTGATTGTATCTGTGTATTGAATTGATGAATGGCCTTGATTGTTTGTGTGATTGGTGAACGCCTGTGATTGATCTATGATTGGTGAACGCTATGATTGTATATATGATTGATGAACGCTATGAGTGTATCTGTGATTGAATGAACGCTATGATTATATCTGTGATTGAATCAACGCTATGATTATGGATGATTGACCTTGAATTGTATCGGGTGATTGGGAACGCTGTGATTGCATCTGTGATCGGTGAACGCTATGATTGTATCTGTGATCGGTGAACGCTATGATTGTGTGTATGATTGATGAACGCTATGATTGTATCTGTGATTGATGAACGCTATGATTGTATCTGTGATTGATGAACGCTATGATTGCATATGTGATTGATGAACGCTGTGATTGTATATGTGATCGGTGAACGCTATGATTGTATCTGTGATCGGTGAACGCTGTGATTGTATCTGTGATTGATGAACGCTATGATTGTGTGTATGATTGATGAACGCTATGATTGTGTGATGATTGATGAACGCTATGATTGTTTGTATGATTGTCGAACACAATGATTGTGTGGTGACTGATGAACGCTGTGATTGTATCTGTGATTGATGAACGCTGTGATTGTATCTGTGATTGATGAACGCTGTGATTGTATCTGTGATCGGTGAACGCTATGAGTGTATCTGTGATCGGTGAACGCTATGAATGTGTGTAAGATTGATGAACGCTATGATTGTATCTGTGATTGATGAACGCTATGATTGTACATGTGATTAATGAACGCTATGATTGTGTGTATGATTGATGAACGCTATGATTGTGTGTATGATTGATGAACACTATGATTGTGTGATGATTGATGAACGCTATGATTGTGTGTGTAATTGATGACCGCTATGATTGTGTGTGTAAGTGGCGAACGCTGTGATTGTGTGTATGACTGATGAACGCTATGATTGTATCTGTGATTGATGAACGCTACAATGTATGATTGTGTGATGATTGATGAACGCTATGATTGTGTGATGATTGATGAACGCTATGATTGTGTGATGATTGATGAACGCTGTGATTGATGAACGCTGTGATTGATGAACGCTATGATTGTGTGTATGATTGATGAACGCTATGATTGAGTGATGATTGATGAACGCTATGATTGTGAGTGTGATTGATGACCGCTATGATTGTGTGTGTAATTGATGAACGCTGTGATTGTGTGTGTGATTGATGAACGCTATGATTGTGTGATGATTGATGAACGCTATGATTGTGTGTGTGATTGATGACCGCTATGATTGTGTGTGTAATTGATGAATGCTGTGAGTGTAGGTGTAATTGGTGAACGCTATGATTGTATCTGTGATTGATGAACACTATGATTGTGTGTATGATTGATGAACTCTATGATTGTGTGATGATTGATGAACGCTGTGGTTGTGTGTATGATTGATGAACGCTGTGATTGTGTGTATGATTGATGGACGCTATGATTGTGTGTGTAGATTGATGAACACTGTGATTGTATCTGTGATTGATGAACGCTGTGATTGTGTGTATGATTGATGAACACTTTGATTGTGTGTATGATTGATGAACTCAATGATTTTGTGTATGATTGATGAACGCTGTGATTGTGTGTATGATTGATGGACGCTATAATTGTGTGTGATTGATGAACGCTATGATTGTGTGTATGATTGATGAACGCTATGTTGGGGTTTTATTGATGAACCCCTTAAATTTTTTGTGATTGGTGAACCCCTTGATTTTGTTATTGTTAAAGCTGTGATTTTTGGGATTATGAACGCTTGATTGGTTTTTGATTTAGAAGCCCTTTATTGTTTGTGTGATTGGTGGGCCCCTTGATTTTTTGTTTGATGAAGCTTTGGGTTTTGGGGGTGATTGAGAACCATGATTGTGTGATGTTTAGAACGCTTGATTGTGTGTTGATTGACCCCAACCAATTTAGGGGATGATTTTATGGGGAAAAATTGATTTTTTTATCTGTGATTGATGAAAATTATTTTTTGTGAGTGATGAACCTTGATTTTTTTGTGATTGGGGAACCTTTGGGGTTTGTACTTTAAACGCTTAAATTTTTTGTATGATTGGGTGACCGCTATGATTTGTTATTGTGGATTTGAATTTTAACGCTAGATTGTATCTGTGATTTTATGAACCTTTTTTTGATATTGATGAACCTTGATTTTTATATTGATTTAACGTTGGGGGGGGTCTTTGATTGGGGAACCTGTGATTTTTTTGATTGATGAAAAGCTTGATTGCTTTGTGATTGTGAACCCCTTGATTGATTGTGATGGTTTAAAAGGGTTGATTTTGGGGGATGATTTATAACCTTTGATTGGGATTTGTGTTGATTTTTTGGTATGATTGGAACCTGGATTGTGGGGGAAAACGCTAGATTGGTTTTGATTGAAAGAACGCTTGATTGTTTTTTGATTGGTGAAAGCATGGTTTTATCTGGGGAAACGGTGAACGTTGAAATTTTATCTTTTGGGGGGATGAAAGCTGGTTGTTGGATGATTGATAAAAGCTTGATTGTTTGTGATTAAAGAAAAGCTTTTTGTTTGTTTATTGTTGAACCTTTATTGTGTGGTGATTTTGAAAGCTGTGATTTTTAAACTTGATTGATGGAAAGCTTATTGTATTTGATTTTATGAACGTGGATTGGGATCTGTGTTTTGAAAGCTATGATTTTTGGGATTGGTTTACGCTATTTTTTTGATGGTAACGCTAGATTGGGATCTTTATTGGATGAACCCCGGCTTTTAATTTATTGAAATGTGTTAAAGAACGCTATGATTGTGTGTATGATTGGGTGAACCCTAATTTGGGTTGATGAAACATGATTGTGTGATGATTGATGGAAAGCTTGATTGTTTTGTTTGTGAAAGGCCCGGGGGTGGTGTAGTTTCGAACCCTTTATTTTTGGTTTATTGTGAACGCTTGATTGTTTTTGATTGGGGAACCACAATTGATTGTTTGATGATTGATGAACCCCTTTATTTGTTTGTGATTGAGGGAAAGATGATTTTGTGTTGATTGATGAACGCTTTTTGATTGGGGGGAAAGCTATGATTGTTTGTTTTTTTTTTGAACCTATGATTGGTGAGATTTATAACCCCTTTTATTGTATTTTGATTGTGAACCCCCTATTTATTGTTTGGGGAAAATTTATGAAAGCTATGATTGGTTGTGATTGATAACGCTTTAAATTTGTGTGGGGATTGGTGAACCCCTATGATTTTTTAATTGTGTTGGGTGTGATGTTTTGTAATTGGTGAAAGCATGGACTGGGTGATTGATGAACTATGATTTTGGTGTAAAGATTGATGGGAAAACCAAAGATTGTTTTATGATTGGGAAAGCTGTGGGGTTTGAAAAGGAAAGGGTTCCTGGTTCTGGTTAATTTGGACCGGGTATGTTGTGTTTTTTAAAAAAGAAAAAGTGTTTTTTTAAAAAAGGGTATTTGGTGAAATTTATTGTTTTTTGTGGAAAATTAAAGGCAAAAAAAAAAAAAATTGTTTCCCTTTTTGATTTTTAATTTTAAAAGAGGTTTATGATTTGAAAAGGAACGGGGGGAGTTTTTATTTGATGGCCCCTAAAGAAATTTGGGTTTGTAGAAAAAAATGGGAAACGGAAAATTTAATCTTAAATTTATAACGCCTTTGATTGTTGTTTTGGTTTGTTTTCCTTTATTGGGTGGAAAGGGATTTTTAGGCTCCAAAGATTGTTGGTTTTTGGTGATGAGTGGTTGTGGGGTTTTTGATTAAAGGGGCCAATAAATTTTGGGTTTTTGTAAGCAAGGGTTGTGTGTTGAAAATTTAAAAGTTTGTGGGGTTGGGGAATCCTGGTCCAAGAACGGGGTTGTGATTTAAAAATTTAAAAAATGAAACCCAAAATTTTTAAAATAATTTTTGAAAGGTTAAAGTTCTTAAAATGGAAAAGGTATTTTTCGGGGATTAGAATGTTGAAAGGGGGGGGGTTGAAATCGCAAATTAAAAAATTGGACCAAGAGGGGGAACGTAAAGGGAAAAAGATTTTGAAATAATTTTTTTGTATTTATAACCTATGATTTTTCTTAGAAAGGGTAAAAAAAAATTGGTATCTGGGTTTGGATAAGGGAATTGTATTGTGAAAATTTTGGAATGTATGATTGAATTTTGGGTTAATGCCCCTTTTTTTTAAAAACCCGTAGTTCCCTTTGATTGGGGCCCTATAGGGACTGGGTTTTGGATTTAAGCATGTTTTTATTGGATTGAAGAAGGTTAAGGGCATATTTGGAAAAAATTTTAGCCCTTTTTTTTTTTTTTTTTTTTTTTTTTTTTTTTTTTTTTTTTTTTTTTTTTTTTTTTTTTTTTTTTTTTTTTTTTTTTTTTTTTTTTTTTTTTTTTTTTTTTTTTTTTTTTTTTTTTTTTTTTTTTTTTTTTTTTTTTTTTTTTTTTTTTTTTTTTTTTTTTTTTTTTTTTTTTTTTTTTTTTTTTTTTTTTTTTTTTTTTTTTTTTTTTTTTTTTTTTTTTTTTTTTTTTTTTTTTTTTTTTTTTTTTTTTTTTCCCCCCCCCCCCCCCCCCCCCCCCCCCCCCCCCCCCCCCCCCCCCCCCCCCCCCCCCCCCCCCCCCCCCCCCCCCCCCCCCCCCCCCCCCCCCCCCCCCCCCCCCCCCCCCCCCCCCCCCCGGCAATTACTTTTCAAATTTTTCCCCCAAAATTAAAAATTGGAAGGGTTTTTTTCTTTTCGGTCTTGCCGGGGGGTTATTCAAAAGGGAAAAAAAACCCGGTTTAAAAAATTTTAAAAATTCTAGCATAATTTAAAACCCCTGGCTTTTTAAACCCCTCCAAAATAATGGCGTAAATAAGAAAAAAAATTGTACCCATCTCTTTACAGATTTTTTTCCATTCAAATGAGGCTAACTTAATCAAGAGCTTATCGAAAATGGTAACAAAGACGTAGTCAATATATCATTTAGATACGCTCGTATACATGTATATATGTATGGAGTCTTGAAATGAGAAATTGACAAGTCGATCAGAGCTTGAAATTATACGCCCTCCTTAATTGATATCTAACAATGCTATTCTGATGTTGTTGTTTTAGGTTTTGTTTGTCCGGTTTATGGCCCCGTGGGCAACACGGGCCATTTTGAGGTCTCCATGTAGTAGTTGGTTAGTTGGATAGATTGTTAGTGTGCTTGCTGGGTTTATCGCCCCATGAACAGCCAGGGTCATTTTGAGGTGGCGTCTTCTTGTAGAAGTTGGTTAGTGTGTTGAAATTCAGAACTAGTTTGTGGGACAAAGTTCAAGGTCAGCAGGTCCAAAAATGTAGTACCAATGCAAAGGCCTTATCACAATGTAAACTTTTCAAATATGAAACCCCATCTTGTAAAGTTAACATACTGCAGCCAAGGTAACAAGTTCTTAAAATAGGTCAAAGGTCATGTTCAAGGTCAGCATGTCCGCAATTGTACTAAAGGTAAGCTCTTGTTACAAGGAACACACATACATGTACAAGAGGACCATGGGCCTTAACGGTCACCAGAGTTTTGATATACATTTCATGTATATATATCAACATATTTGACTTATCTAAGAAGGCTACAAAAGCAATATCAGGTATCTGGGCTTCTTGGCTATCAAGAGGAAGTTGTATAAGGAAATTTTGCATATTTAACCCCTGTGACCTTGAATGAGGTCAATGTCATTCATTTTAACAAACTTTGTAGCCCTTCATTCCAGCATGCTACAGACCCAATATCAGGTCACTGGGCTTCTTGGTTATTTAGCATGTTTGACTCCTGTGACCTTGAATGAAGGTCAAGGGCATCCATTTGAACAAAATTGGTAGCCCTTCATCCCAGCATACTACATACCTAAATATTGGGTCTCTGGGTCTTTTGGTTATCAAGAAAAAGTCATTTAAATATTCTAGCATATTTAACCCCTGTGACCTCAAACAAACTAGCCTTTCATCCCAGCATGCTAAAGACCCAATATCAGGTCTCTGGGCATATTCATTATTGAGAAGAAGTTGAAAATGTAAATTGTAAAATGTAAAAAGGCGATCGCAATAGGTCAACTGGTTCTTTGTCTCAGGTGACCTAAAAAGCCCTATCCTGTACGGTTAATATACTGTAGCCAAGGTTAAAGTTTTTTAAAATAGGGCAAAGGTCACAATCAAGGTCAGCATGTCAGCAGCTGTACCAATGGAAAGCTCTTGTCACAAGGACCACATGTGAAATATGAAAGCTGTTTCTAGTTACATTTCAGAGGCCAAGGTGAAATATTTTTTATCAAAGTTTGGTTTGTTTTTTGTTTAACGTCCTATTAACAGCCAGGGTCATTTAAGGACTTGGCAGGTTTTGGAGGTGGAGGAAAGCCGGAGTACCCGGAGAAAAACCACCGGCCTACAGTCAGTACCTGGCAACTGCCCCACGTAGGTTTCGAACTCGCAACCCAGAGGTGGAGGGCTAGTGTTTCATCAAAGATCCTGGTCTAGGTTAGCAAATGTTAATTATGTACCAAGGAAAAGGTCTTGTCACATGGAACACACGTGTCAAATACCTTGGCTGTATCCTCATTAGTATTGACACAACACTGTTTTATAAACTTTAACCTTTCTGACAATGCTGATGGTTAATCAAAAGCTATCCTTGACTTTGTCCTGTTGAGCTCAAAAACAAAACTAGATTACAAAGATTGTTTTGTCATCTTTTAATTGTCTCGTTTTAAAGACAAATGCACCAAACATACAAAATCACTACAATATTCATGCGTACAAAAGATTCATCCACTGAAATGTAAAACTAATCTTCATTCTCATTCACCTGAAAATTTTCATTATGACAGGAGACAGAAAACACAATCTTCCATCAATTAAGACAAGCTTACTGATGTAACAAAGGCATTGAAAGGCTCATCAAAAAACATCCTATTACTATACATGTATGTATATATCTAAAGAAAAGTAAGTCTCTGCTTTATAAACAAATAACTCCATATCGTCAAAAAGTCAGGTCATATAATATGTATTTCACAATCTCATCTCTTCACTTTCAAATTATTATCTGAGCTATCTTTGAAGTACAGTTTTCTATCAAGGGAGTGCAAACTTTCTTTTGAAAATATGTTCACAAAATACAATGTATATAAAAAACATTTACAAAATGTTCTAAATGACTATACAAACACATCTTGAAACTACAGATAAGACAGGAAAATCTGACCATTATAATTCCCAATGTCAGATTAGACAGGTTAATCTGATATCATACTAAGCGTGTCAGTCTGGACAGGTTTATCTGACCAATATTATACAAGTATGACAATACTCACTCTCCTCTGTATAAACACGTACAACAATACTCGCTCTCCTCTGTATAAACATGTACGACAATACTCGCTCTCCTCTGTATAAACATGCACAACAATACTCGCTCTCCTCTGTTTAAACACGTATGACAATACTCGCTCTCCTCTGTATAAACATGTACGACAATACTCACTCTCCTCTGTATATACATGTACAACAATACTCGCTCTCCTCTGTATATACATGTACGACAATACTCGCTCTCCTCCGTATATACATGTACGACAATACTCGCTCTCCTCTGTTTAAACATGTACAACAATACTCGCTCTCCTCCGTATATACATGTACAACAATACTCGCTCTCCTCCGTATATACATGTACGACAATACTCGCTCTCCTCTGTTTAAACATGTACAACAATACTCGCTCTCCTCTGTATATACATGTACGACAATACTCGCTCTCCTCTGTATAAACATGTACAACAATACTCGCTCTCCTCTGTTTAAACATGAACATCAATACTCGCTCTCCTCTGTATATACATGTACGACAATACTCGCTCTCCTCTGTATATACAGTCGACTGTACATGTACAACAATACTCGCTCTCCTCTGTATAAACAGGTACGACAATACTCGCCCTCCTCTATATACAGTCGACTGTACATGTACAACAATACTCGCTCTCCTCTGTATATACATGTACAACAATACTCGCTCTACTCTGTATAAACATGTACAATAATACTTTCATCCCTATGCACATGTATATACAACTTACCACTTACACTTGCAATATAAACATACAAACCAGTAATATCCACATGCAACACATACTTCCCTCATATAACTGTGTTTTCATAATACACATATTAATGATAACTTGTATTCACCAATTTTTTCCCCATACAATCTTGTATTACTGACTGAATATGCCAAAAACAGTCAAATAAACAGCAATAGTGACATAAGAGCCTCTTATCAGGAAATACTGGCTTATTTCAGGATATCAAAATAGAAATATTAATTTAATTCTTACCGTCTGATATCCTCTCTCTATATATATTATAATACTGCAACTAATGTGCACTAAATATTTAAAGGTTATTACGTGACAATTTTGATATCACAAATTTTAGACCTTGATATCAGCCCTTGGCTGATGTAATATTACCCCTTGGCTGACGTAATATCAGCCACAGGTGACGTAATAACAGCCGGGTAACGTCAAATCACCCCATGCCAGGTGACGTAATGTCAGCCCGAGTGACGTAATATCAGCCCAGGTGACGTAATATCAACCTGGGTGATGTAATATCAGCCAAGGTGACGTAATATAAGCCCTTGGCTGACGTAACATCAGCCACATGTGACGTACTAACAGCCGGGTAACATCAAATCACCCCAAGTGACGTAATATCAACCCGAGTGACGTAATATCAGCCCAGGTGACGTAATATCAGCCTGAGTGACGTAATATCACCTCAGGTGATGTAATAACAGCCAGGTGACGTAAAATCGGCCCAGGTGACATAATATCAGCCGGGTGACGTAATATCAGCCCAGGTGACGTAATATCAGCCAAGTTGACGTAATATCAGCCAGGTGACGTCAAATCACCCTGGGTGACGTAATATCAGCCCAGGTGACGTATTATCAGCCCAGGTGATGTAATATCACCCCAGGTGACGTAATATCAGCCGGGTGACGTCAAATCACCCCGGGTGACATAATATCAGCCCAGGGGATGTAATATCAGCCTGGTTGACGTAATATCAGCCAGGTGATGTAAAATCACCCCGGGTGACATAATATCAGCCCGGTTGACATAATATCAGCCACAGGTGACATAATATCAGCCGGGTGACGTCAAATCACACCGGGTGACGTAATATCAGCCCAGTTGACGTAATATCACCCACAAGTGACGTATTATCAGCCCGGGTGACGTATTATCAGCCCAGGTGACGTAATATCAGCCCAGGTGAAGTAATATCAGCCCAGGTGACGTAATATCAGCCCGGGTGACGTAATATCAGCCACAGGTGACGCAGTATCAGCCGGGTGATGCCAAATCACACCGAATGAAGTAATATCAGTCCGGGGGACGTAATATTAGTTAACTGTTTGATGGTATCTATTACTGTAGCCGAGTCTCTGAGAGTTGTCATCTGTTTGATGGTATTTATTACTGTAGCCGAGTCCAATCTGTCACCCATCTGTGGAGGCCTGTTCCTTGTAATGTCTGTATTCTGGTTTTAATTCCCACATATTACGATGAGGAGCCTTCATGTTATATGTGCAGATCTCCTTCAAAATTTCCTTTAGATACGTCTAAACAAAAACAAAAACAAAAAACAATCAAACAATATAATATATTCCAGGCACAGGTTTAAACTTTTGATCATCTCTGAAAAAAATTTATACTCTTCTCAAAACTTTAATTTGATTTCAATTCCTTTTTTTTTTTTTTTTTTAATTTTCTTTGCAATTTAACCCAAATGATATCTCTAGGAATACCATGCATCTAATAAAATGAATTTATATAAAATAGATTTAAAGAATAAATAATTTCATAATTTCGACACCATATTGTTGTTCATTATAGCTACTGGCTTAACGAAATTAATTTGAAATTTTCTGTACAAAAATCTAACATGATAACTTACGATGGGCTGTTTTGTAAGAGTAACCAAGTCCTTTACATTGTAATACTGATGTTTTTCAAATGCATTGAAGAGCATGTCCATAACCTTGTCTTTGTCGGCTCGTAGCCTCTTTCCATCATTCTTCACCTTTTCATCGTGCATTATCTAGGGGAGACAATCCAGGATATTACATCAAAACTCCATTAAAATATCATTAAACTCCATTAAAATATCATTAAAGTGTCCTTAATTCTGCAGATTTTGTTTACTCCTTCAATTGTCTCATTAGCATCTTTATTTGTTTCATCAATAAATATTTACCCGGCCTATATGAGCTTTATTCTTGTTTTACAGAATTTGAAGTCATTTCAGGACTATTAAGTATAAAGATGTTTACAATTGACTACGCTTGTCATTTCTGTTTACTGAATAAGGAAAGCAGTAGGATAGATCTATGATAGCAATCTCACATTACAAAAACACCTCACATTGACAAGAGAATGTAAGGTACATCGTTTTTAAAACAATTTGGTAAAAATTGAAATATAATAAGTCACACAATTGTGGGAACGACATTTTTTCCTGATAATAATTTTTTTTAAAGCAAGGTTTGATTAAATGGGAAGAGAAATTGATGAAACATTTGATTTTTGTTTTAATAATATGTATTATCATTTTTACTACATGTAGTTGTGACAAAACAGTATTTCAAAATATATTTGTTTCAGCACTATGCCACTAACCACAAGCTACAACCCAAGTGTTCTCAGTAGAACTAACCACAAGCTACAACCCATGTGTTCTCAGTAGAACTAACCACAAGCTACAACCCATGTGTTCTCAGTAGAACTAACCACAAGCTACAACCCATGTGTTCTCAGTAGAACTAACCACAAGCTACAACCCATGTGTTCTCAGTATGTATTGATTGGTTTAGTAATACTTAAGACTCATTGACTCAGACAGTTACCAAATTCCAGTAACCTCCCCACCTAAGAAAACATTAGAGGTATCAAGAGGCCCAATGGCCCTCACTGTCTCCAGAGTTCTATTCTAAGAAATCGGGACTAAATTCACAGAGGGATGAAAACAATAAATGACAATGGAAAAAGGGTAATTACATTAGGTCACTTGAGACTTCATCTCAGGTGATCTTAAAAGTTGGATGATTATACTCACATTGAATTTGTGGTTACTGACAGGTTTGTAAGACGTTACGACAGTATCGATCTGTATGACCTCTCTCCTTGGACGGTTGGTAACCTCCGTATGCAGTCTATTAATATAAAATTATGTATCAGACATCAGACACAATAAAAATTTCCCAGAAAGAATTGGGTATTCAGAATTTTTTTGGATTGGCAGTATTTTTGGGACTAAAATATTTGAGTCTTGACTCATCTATTCCTGCTGGACTTTTTTTTAGAGTACCCACAATATCTCTTAGTATTGGGTTTCATCAAAAGTTTAGAAATGGTGTTTTGGAAGCGAATGAAAAAAATTCTATAAAAGTTACAGACTTCTTGCACATTCGTCATGTTATTCCAATTTATTCACTTTAAATGTGAGTCACCTTCTAATTTACCTTTTTAGGTCGAGATATTTGTGATCTTTGATCAATGGTGTACATTCTGCCCGCTGAATTACTCGGCCCTCCAGGGCAATTTTCTCTGAAAATAGTCATATTTCTTTTGTAGCAAACAAAACCAACAACATTATTTAATCTGCTAGATTAAATCTTTTTTGCATTTTATCTTTCTCAAAACAAAAGCTTAAATGATTCTCTTCATTATTTAGGCTCAGAAATTGTTCATGAAAATAAATTCAATATTTCAGCGATCGTATAACTCTGATGTTCTGAAGATGATACTAAAAAAAAATTAAGATCTAAAAGTTTGCCAAAAAAACCCAAAGAAAACTGAATCGCTAATTATGATTAACCAGAACAGAGAATAAATTATCGCTGATTATGATCAATCAGAACAGAAAATATAAATTATTGCTGATAATGATCAATCAGAACAGAGAATATAAATTATCGCTAATTATGATTAATCAGAACAGAGAATATATAAATTATCGCTAATTATGATTAATCAGAACAGAGAATAAATTATCGCTGATTATGATCAATCAGAACAGAGAATATAAATTATCGTTATTAATGATTAATCAGAACAGAGAATAATTAAGATAAAGACGGACTGTCTATAAATACCTGTGGGCATGGACTCAGACTTTCCCGCTTCTCCTTCTACAATAAAATCCAAATCATTCAGTCTTTGTATGAAAGAGTCATCTCCCTTGTCTTAATTATCACTGCTACAGTACAATCTAAATTATCAATAAGTTTCTCTTTAACAAATAACTTCTGTACTGACAGAATTGACTTGTACTGTTGACTGACAGAAAAATTCCACAAATGGTACCTGTAGCATTAATTGTCATCTTATTGTTAGGCATTGAGATAAAAGACCCATTCAGACATTATACAGTATTGAATTAACTAATATGTAATTAAAAGGACATTCCTTCGTTTAAATAAAGTGTAGGTCGCCAAAATGAAACTTAAGGAGAAATATATATTTTCCCAAGTAGTAAAAGTTACAATCTTTACATTAATACGGCAGATTTACTCTCAAGGAAAACCAAAATGCTTCAAGTATTAAATCATAAAAATTCTCAATTTGGTCCCAAGCATCACTAATCACCGCAAAGACTGACAGTATTTGTGTATGAAACGTCTTTTTTCTGTACATTTAAGCATTACTTTTATAACTGGTCGGCCCAAAAACTCATATCATTCTCATTCAGGCATAGATTTTGTTAACAGTAAATTTGCAAGTTTCTGATGTCTGAGGGAAGGAATTTCCCCTTGAAGTTATTAGTATCCTCTGTCAAAGGTTGAATAAACAACAAATTTTGATGTTTTTATCTCAATTAGAAAATGGTTAAAAAAATGTTTGATTATATATAAACATAATTAATACATTGTAGTGCCTAAATACCAGAAGCAAAAATTCACTGATACTGTATTGTAATTATTTATTAATTCATTATAAACACAGCCATGATCTGCCTTGGCAGAAAGACAATTTGTTCATTTCAACAATAAAACCCTAATCGATATCAAGTACAAGTTTACCTTTTGAGGTAGGTAAAGGTCATTAAGTACAAGTTTACCTTTGGAGGTAGGTAATGGTCATTAAGTACAAGTTTACCTTTGGAGGTAGGTAAAGGTCATTAAGTACAAGTTTACCTTTGGAGGTAGGTAAAGGTCATTAAGTACAAGTTTACCTTTTGAGGTAGGTAAAGTTCATTAAGTACAAGTTCACCTTTGGAGGTAGGTAATGGTCATTTAGTACAAGTTTACCTTTGGAGGTAGGTAAAGGTCATTTAGTACAAGTTTACCTTTGGAGGTAGGTAATGGTCATTAAGTACAAGTTTACCTTTTGAGGTAGGTAATGGTCATTTAGTACAAGTTTACCTTTGGAGGTAGGTAAAGGTCATTTAGTACAAGTTTACCTTTGGAGGTAGGTAATGGTCATAAAGTACAAGTTTACCTTTGGAAGTAGGTAATGGTCATTAAGTACAAGTTTACCTTTGGAGGTAGGTAAAGGTCATTTAGTACAAGTTTACCTTTGGAGGTAGGTAAAGGTCATTTAGTACAAGTTTACCTTTGGAGGTAGGTAATGGTCATAAAGTACAAGTTTACCTTTGGAAGTAGGTAATGGTCATTTAGTACAAGTTTACCTTTGGAGGTAGGTAAAGGTCATTTAGTACAAGTTTACCTTTGGAGGTAGGTAAAGGTCATTAAGTACAAGTTTACCTTTGGAAGTAGGTAATGGTCATTAAGTACAAGTTCACCTTTGGAGGTAGGTAATGGTCATTAAGTACAAGTTTACCTTTGGAGGTAGGTAATGGTACTTGAGAGAATACAACAAGGTTCTGGTTACCCAGCCCTGTGAGTTTCATCTTGTGTTCTTTAGGACATGGCTGCTCTCCCGGTATCTTCTGATTGGCAAGACTGTCATTCAGTGTGAACACAACATTTGGTTTCTGATCAGGAAACCTAAAATAAGAAAACCACAAAATCAGTATTTACACCAGTACTTCATAAGCATGGCCATTCAAAGGAATGGAATGTTTCCACACACTGACACTCTCTTCATTCAAACGATTTGAAAAAAAATCCTCGACTAAGAGAAGTTGACTTTCTAGCTCAATATTACTATAGACATCCATGGCCACTACCTAAAGCATACTGAAGCGAGAGTCAGAAATTCAGAATCATTCAGACTATTTAGCAACTTAAAATTTTCTGATTTACAATAACAAAACAAAACATAAATAAATATTTGTCCATATCCTAAATTAAATTTCATGTAAAGCTGGATTCCGAAAAAAAAACTGTAAACAAAAATCGTCCAACAAAAACAAAATAAAGAGAGAAAAAGAATATGACTCATACACTTACAGTATCCAAGATATCTTTGAAAGGAAAGATAAAGCGTCTTCAAGCAAGAAATCTGGAAACCTGCATCCTACTTGATACGTACGGTCATCTTGTGTTCTTTAGGACATGGCTGCTCTCCCGGTATCTTCTGATTGGCAAGACTGTCATTCAGTGTGAACACAACATTTGGTTTCTGATCAGGAAACCTAAAATAAGAAAACCACAAAATCAGTATTTACACCAGTACTTCATAAGCATGGCCATTCAAAGGAATGGAATGTTTCCACACACTGACACTCTCTTCATTCAAACAATTTGAAAAAAAATTCCTCGATTAAGAGAGGTTTACTTTCAAGCTCAATATTACTATAGACAACCATGGCCACTACCTAAAGCATACTGAAGCGAGAGTCAGAAATTCAGAATTACAGTCAGTACCTGGCAACTGCCCCAAGTAGGTTTCGAACTCGCAACCCAGAGGTGGAAGGCTAGTGATAAAGTGTCAGGACACCTTGACCACTCGGCCTCCGTGGCCCCGAAGGTTTAATGGTACTAATGTCATGTCCTAATAAGGTAACAAAATTACCAACATACTTAGAGGTTGTTATTTTCAGCTTCCCAACATCATTATTTCCTGAACTTTTCTTCCACTTTTCTGACAGATACTTCGGTACCTTAAATAAAAGAGGAGAAATATTACTCCACAACATATATAGCTCTTTCCCAAAACATGAGTTATGTCCCTTGTCACACCGCTCTCTAAAATCTACTGCGCATGTGCTGCAGGAGTGTCATTCATTTCCGGGAAGTATCACTTTGATTACTTTCAGTTTTAAGGTAAATATACATTGTCATCCATAAATACTATATTCTTTGCAGAAAATATTTTTAAATCAGCAAATGTCATTCAAATGTTGTGTATCATATTTTTGTCTATGAATCATATATATAACCTCTTATGGTAATGCTTTTAAAGTCTACGCAGATATCGTGAATACGGTTACTGACGATCAAGTTCAAATCCTCAAAATGCAACATATTTTGGTAATATTATGGCTTTTTAGAAATATAGTTAATTTGAGAGCATACTTTCACAGAAAAACATATTTTAAGGAATAATGTTATGTTATGGTACATTTGAAAAAAATAAATAAATTGAATGCTTTAATGCATTTTTGGAATATTTTGTAAAATGGGTTTCTGATCCACTTGAAATACAATTGAATTTCAACAAGACAAAATCTTGAGTGTGTATAGTTTTATATGGATGGTAGTTAATGTATGTAACTATTTCATCAATAGTACCACTCCATATACCGGGTATGTCCTTCAGAATCTGTGTTAATAGAATCCAGGGCTCAGAGTGGCACCTATTTTAGTGGCCATGGTGCCTTAAATTCACCATTGGCGACCAGTCACTGACCTATAAGGTGCCAGTGCATGGCCACTAAAAAAGATGTGTAAATTTGTGATTTGGTTCATTTTCAAATCAAAGGCTGCAGTTAATGCTAAAATGGCGTTCACATTAGAAAGAAGTTTTACTGATCTAAAGAATTAAAAGATTGTTTTTTATAAATTCAAGACAACTATGCCAGGCGACTAACTTTTCCAATTGGTGCCTAGATTTTATAACTTGGTAGCTTAAAAATATCCACTTTGAGCCCTGTAGAAGATGTAGAATACATAGTAAGTTTTCAATGCCATTTCACATTCTTCATTTATGTTATATCACTTCTAAGGGATTCTAACTTGTCTCAAAGACTGCCATATTTTGTTCATTCTCATTCAATTTTACATTCAAATATTTGATATTAATGCATTTCTTCATCATCACAAAATTATATGTAAATGATGTATGCATTCATATTCTTAATCCTTTGCTTTATATGATAAGATTTAATTGTATATAATTACACAACCAATATGATATTTAAGAGTGTGACGTTTGGATGACTGTACACTGTCACCTTCATCAGACTTATGACCAATGTGAAGCATATATATACTAGCACTGTCTTATATGTACATGTAATGTCCAAAATAGTAAAAGATTTGATCTACATTTGTACTCTGACAATGTTTCGTCTTAATCATGATCCTATTGACACCAAGTTTGAAAATGGTGTGTCGAAATGGTAAAAATAAAATAGAATCAAACAATGCAAGTGTACGAGACGATATATAATATACTATATATGTACTGTAATCGAATCGGCAACACTTTGTTTGTCATAGAAGTGCCAGAGTCTGTGAGATTTAATGAACCAATATCTTAGCTACACCAAATGGTGTTGGAGATTTTCACATTTTCATATATTTTCTGTCCCTATAAAAAAACTGTTTTTAGCGCCCCTGTACACCCCCACTTCATCTGCCCCATAATTGTCAACATTGTAATAGAGGGGTTAAGAAGAAATTGTGTCAGGGCAAGAGAAAACTTGCGTTATACCCTACTCAACCCAAGCCAAGCACAGGGACATGTTACAATAATAATACATGAAATGACTAAAAATGTATGTATACAGTAGTGTTGTTATTACTTTTTTTAATCGTTTCATGTATTATGATTGTAATGTGCCCCTATGAGCCAATAAAGACCTCCAGTGGGCGTGACCTAATCTATTTTTTGACTAGTGTGATGTCAGTCTGATTGCTGTTATTAGATGATGGAATGTGCAATTAACTGCTTTGGACGTCAAAAGCATATAAGGAAAAGAAAGCACATGTTTTGATGAGAGAGAGAAAAAGAAGAAGAAAAAAGTGTCAGTGTAGTATATTCTAGATGTTTGTTTGAAAATTGGAATCTTAGGTACATATGTAGGCCAGGGTGTTCTCCTTGAAACTGCTCCCACAGGATGCAAACAGTTTTAACATTGCCGGGATGACTTTTGTGCACTGCTCCCTGACTGACTGCAGTATAACCAGTGGATGATTGTCGGATTGTTTAAATGAGTAAATACGTCACATGTTAAAATCGAACAAAACGGTGAATAAATTAAACGGGAGACACACTTTGACGAGCCAAACTCCTCTTGAAGCTGCCGCAACATCCACATCTTTAGGAACGTGTGCCCGTTCTATGTCTTGCATGGTGCCGCTTTTGTGTATATATGTGTGGAACTCTCCTGTCCTATCAGATTGGAACTCTCCTATTTACGAAGATTTGTTGTTAGTCTACTTCCTGTTTATTTCATTCGGCATTACTTGGCGGGAAATATATTCTGGAAACACTGGTATTGTATGTTTCAATGTATATGTTAAAAACGACGCCTTTAACTCTAAGAACACATTAAAATGTATTGAAATAAAACAATTAATAACGTTAATGTAAATTCAACAGTTTTCTCTTCGTGTGTATTGCAGAATACTGTACGAGAAAGAAAGGCAGTATGCATGCATTTTTGAAAGGAGGCAGTGCTGCTTTAGAAAGAGCCAAGGAGAAATCAGCTTCTTCCAGTGCTGATAAAGAAGAACAATCTAAAAAGACCAGACAGGTTCCGTGGGTTGAAAAATAGTAAGTACATCCAAAAGATCATCACTGTCGTATTAAACAACGCTGACACTCGCTGTAATCGGGTCGGGGAAACCCCGAGATCGGCGTATAATACCTCGATCGGCCTATTTAACGTTATACAAATACAAAAATTAAATTTATTTGAGTGCGGGAAAGAACTGAAAACAGATGCGGTCTAGGACCTATATGGCCTATGTTATAATGATGGTAGTGTTACTACGGCGGCGATTGTAACATCAAGTTTCTAAGTAGCCACTGCTTCCATTAAACATATTTCAGCAAAATATTATTTATTTTGTCATAAATTCATGCGACTTGGATAGAAATTTAAAAAAAGATGAGTTTAAATTGATTTGAGCTATTTTTAGTAACAAATCCATACCTCAATCGGCGTATAATAGGCCGATCGAGGTATTATACGCCGATCTCGGGGTTTCCCCGACCTGGTAATTGGGGGATCCAGTTTCAGAAGTATCAATCAAATCGGTTTATTTTGTATAGTGATGATTGTATTTAAATTAGATGGTGTCAAAAACATATAAAAAGACGTCAGTCTTGGTCCAAAGAGTCAAATATCATTTTTGGGGTAAAAAAACATACTTTCAAGCCAAGGGTCTTTACTAGTCCTATAATATAAGCTTCGAAGGTTCATATCGTGATTTTTTCATTATCAGATATTCACATTTTTGTTATTTGTCGAACCTCAAAGTCATATCGATAGTTGCGTATTATACCCAAGTTGGTGGTTTTCCCCAAAGTGAATATGTGCATAAATATTGCCCATAAAAATAATTGAAAGTTGCACTGTGTGACTGTTCTATATTAGTCACATTATAGTAATTGTGACAATAGATACTAGCCACAATATATACCACATGGCTAGAGATAATATCTCTTTTAATTAGCTCAATTGGTTCAGCAAATGACTGGTAAGCCAGAGGTCCCTAATGTAATTAATTGATCATGCACTTTGTTACATTGACCGTGCCGGCATGCCAGCATGTGCATAAGAAAGCGAACCTAACACTGTGGTTCTTTCAATTGTCAAATTTTTTATTGCAGATAAAAATCGAACATTTTAAAGAACTATTATTTTGTGCTATATAGATGTTTTATGCACAAATTACCTGGATTTTTGATGATACCTCTTGTATACACCTGTACCCACGGCAGGTTTGTCTGGATTTCTACAATTTACTATATTATGTCTCCACTCCCCCATATTGACATTGACTGTGAGTTTATTTATAGTTGGATGTGAATTGTCAAAAGAGAGATAATGAAAGCAGCAACCAGTCTGGGATTTTAACCCAAGGACTCTTAACACTAGACATATTGAATTGCATTATTCACTAGATTGACTAGTTTAGTACATACTTGGTTTGTTGTAACTTGGCTATTTTGTTGATGCCAGATACATTATATCTAACTACACTTTTCAGCCGACCTCGGAGTGTGGATGACGTAGCTTACCAAGATGAAGTAGTGGCGGTCCTTAAGAAGTCTTTACAGTGTTCTGATGTAAGACCTGTAATCAATCAAGAACTGTCAAATGCTTAAGACTCACTGTATTTTCAAATTATTGATTATGATAAGTTCTCAGTGTTTTTCCTGGTTATTTTTGAAATCACCAAGTGGGAATTTTATGTGCAGCAAAATTGTAAATAAAGTATAAGGAGGAAAGTGGGATTTTATATATTGCTGGATTTTACCATCACACAAAAAAAAATACCAGATTTTACATTTAATAAAGATTCTTGGGATCTAAGGACATATGAAACTGAAATAATGTAGCTAGTGCTAGTTGCATATGAAAGTCAGATTTGGATGTACCTTACCAAAAATTTGTGAGTGTATGTTTGTGGTTTCCAGCTGCCGAACCTCCTTTTCTATGGTCCCCCTGGTACAGGTAAAACTTCAACTATTCTTGCTGCTGCCAGAGATTTGTTTGGGTAAGTTTACAGATCTTACACTAAGACCTTGAAAATGGAAATTATTTTCACTGAAGTTGCAGGAGATGTATTTGTTATGTTGTTTTTAAATACTTATCCCATATATGTGCAGTTTATTTATTTAATTTTTTTTTTTTTGAAAACAAAATATAAAAAGGTACCTGTGTATTATGCACAAGTACAAACTTTAGTCAGCATTTATTGCATTTTGAGAAATGTTACTTTTCAATGAGATTTTGATCTTGTTCCTGTATCAGGCTTAATGTTATAAATAATGATGAAAGTCTAGATCTGAACACCAGATATCCGTTGGGTTTTATAAAAACCTACCTATTTTCCTTTGGAGAAAGGTTTTAAAATTGATATACCCGCCGGGTTGGTATTATTATGGTCCCATTATCCAATTTCTGGATTTTTTTTTGGCACTGAAGCTTCCTCCAATGCCACAGGTTAACCATTGAATGTAAAATAATGAAAAAAAAATATTTTGTTAAAATCCAGGCCAGAAATGTTCAAAAATAGAGTTTTGGAGTTGAATGCTTCTGACGAGAGAGGAATTGGCGTGGTTCGAGATAAGGTGAAGAGGTTTTCACAGCAAACAGCCAGCGGTACACGACCAGAGTATGTATGAGATGTACAGCAAAGTTTTCCAGTGTCTAATGTTTCTATAATAATTTGAATCTGAAATATATGTCAATTAATGTTGGTCTGGTAAATTAATATCTATATAAGACCGTCAGTGCACCATTCCACATATCACACTCCACATCTCACATTCCACATATCACACTCCACATATCACACTCCACATCTCACACTCCACATCCCAAACTCCACATCTCACACTCCACATCTCACACTCCACATATCACATTCCACATATCACACTCCACATCTCACACTCCACATCTCACACTCCACATCTCACATTCCACATATCACACTCCACATCTCACATTCCACATATTACACTCCACATCTCACACTCCACATCTCACATTCCACATATTACACTCCACATCTCACATTCCACATCTCACACTCCACATCTCACACCTGACAATGCCATCTTATACCTCCCTCTGGGCCATTTCCAGGTTATTTTAGTGTCCAAAAAATGAAATAAAATTGAATTATAGATTTTCCAAGATACTGTGTAATTGAGATTTAAACCCAAAATAATGGTTTTTCTGTCAACAAACTTTTCATGTTTCAGTGGCAAACCGTGCCCGCCATTTAAAATCATTATCCTGGATGAAGCTGATTCCATGACTTCTCCTGCACAGGTATGCTACAAATTCAAAGGTCGACAGGAAACACTTCATTAGGATTATATTTCACCCTTCCTAAATAACAAATTATTCTCTCATTCCTTATTTCCAACGTCACAAATAACTATTTTTCTTTTGAATGTATGCGTAAAGACAGTGAGCCCAACATGGGAAACCATTCAATGGTCCAATTTATTGGAGAGCGTTGTTTATATGTTTTGCCTATAGGATAACCGTATTGATTTTCTTTTGAATGTTTATAGTCAAATTTCACAAAATGCAATTTGCTTTTGATGGATTTACAATTACAAGCTCATTAATCCTGTGATGGAGACCGAAAGCATAAAATAATATTCATATTTTATACATATATTATACATAGGCATAAAATATTATACATATATTATACATATATTATACATAGGCATACAAGATTATAGATATATTTCCAGTGACATTCCAGAAAAAGTAGGAAATGTCTGTCAGTAAATTTTATGAAAGGCTGTCCATAGACAGTGAATCTTTCAATAAAATGACCAAAAGAGTTTGCACAAAAACTATAGGATCCGTAGAGTTAGCAGATTCATGTTTAGCACAGGCCTTGAGAAAGCCTTGAATTTCACTTTGGACCTTGAAAAGCCTTGAATTTCATTCTGGACCTTGAAAAGCCTTGAAAATCTGTCTACAGCCTTGAAAAATTCTTGAATATTAAGGACTCATTCGGAGAAGTGAAACCCTGGCCACTGATCATTTGGATTCAACTTTGTCTATATATGCTACCTCCCCTACAGACGTTAATAATTACCATGTCAAATTTTATTTTAATCAAGTGGATAGTTATAAAAAAATTTTTGGTTCTGTTGTTCCCTCTCAAGTTGACTTAGATGACGGGTAAAATGGGCCTTTGAAATTTGATTAGGACATTGAAAAAGCCTTGAAAAGGTGTTGAATATGGTTCGACATAATCCGTATTAACCCTGAGGTTAGGCCTCCGAGGTAATCAGGCTTTATATTAATGGTATAATTCATATAAAACTTTTGTTTTTGTTGATTGTTATAGGCCGCTCTAAGAAGAACAATGGAGAAAGAAACCAAGACAACACGATTTTGTCTGATCTGTAATTACGTCAGCCGAATCATAGAGCCTATCGCTTCCAGGTGTGCCAAGTTCCGTTTTAAACCATTGTCCGAGGATACGCTGACAAAGAGGTTAAAGGGCATCTGTGACAAGGAAAGCATCAGCTGCGATGACGAGGTATTTCCTTATAAGGATAAAGGGGATATTGGAAGATTTTCTGCGGAATATTACACTGAAATCATTGATGTTTATGTCATAAATGTTTTACTTTTAAAATACCTGGTTAGAGTCGTAACTGTTCATATAAAGGGATTCCGATCAGTGAACCTGATACACAAGTGTTTTAAACATTGAATATGGTACATTTGTGCTTGGAACATTAGTTTTAGTATGATTAATTAAAAATTATTTTTAATTGTTTTTACAAGGGGATCAAGGCTCTGCTAAGAACATCTGAAGGAGATTTGAGAAAGGCTATCACATATCTACAAAGTGCTTCAAGGCTTAAAACAGAGGAAACTATTACAGAGGCTGACATCAACGAAATAGCAGGGGTAAGTCAGACATAGCAGGGGTAAGTCAGAAATAGCAGGGGTGAGTCAGACATAGCAGGGGTGAGTCAGACATAGCAGGGGTGAGTCAGACATAGCGGGGGTGAGTCAGATATAGCAGTGGTAAGTCAGAAATAGCAGTGGTAAGTTAGACATAGCAGGGGTGAGTTAGAAATAGCAGGGGTGAGTTAGAAATAGCAGGGGTGAGTTAGAAATAGCAGGGGTGAGTCAGACATAGCAGGGGTGAGTCAGACATAGCAGGGGTGAGTCAGAAATAGCAGGGGTGAGTCAGACATAGCAGGGGTGAGTTAGAAATAGCAGGGGTGAGTTAGAAATAGCAGGGGTGAGTCAGACATAGCAGGGGTGAGTCAGACATAGCAGGGGTGAGTCAGATATAGCAGGGTAAGTCAGAAATAGCAGTGGTAAGTTAGACATAGCAGGGGTGAGTCAGACATAGTAGGGGAAGTGAGGCATAGTAGGGGAAGTGAGGCATAGCAGGAGTGAGTTAGAAATAGCAGGGGTGAGTTAGAAATAGCAGGGGTGAGTTAGACATAGTAGGGGTGAGTTAGAAATAGTGGGGGTACGTTAGAAATGGCAGGGGTGAGTTAGAAATAGTGGGGGTGAGTTAGAAATGGCAGAGTTGAGTTAGCAATAGCAGGGTTGAGTCAGTAACCTAGGGGTTGACAGAGAAATCACACCCTGGGGTTGACAGAGAAATCAAACCCTGGGGACTGACAGAGAAATCACAACCTAGGGGGTGACAAAGAATTCACACTCTCGGGCCTAGCAGAAAAATCACACCCTAGGGGGTGACAGAGAAATCATACCCTAGGGACTGACAGAAATCATACCCTAGGGGGTGATGAGAAAAATCATAACCTAGGGGGGCATAGAAATTACACCCTAGGGGGTGACAGAGAAATAACACCCTAGAGGTTGACAGAGGAATCATACCCTAGGGGGTGATGAGAGAAATCAGACTCTTTTATTTAGCAGTGACAGAGAAATCTTTGACAGTGATCTGTCTCTCTTAGTAAGGTTTCTTTAATGATATGATTTATATAATTGCACTAATATATTCATAGTTTACAATATCTGTAATCAACTTTGATGGATGATTTGCAGGTTGTTCCTGACCAGACCTTGGACGACTTGATTGTAGTGTGTAGCTCGGACTCGTACGAGAAACTGGACGCGGGCATACAGGTATGTAATTCATCAAACTATGATATACCAGGACTTCTATTGCATTTTATATCTATGTGGGATAAAAATAACATCCCGTTCTTGCAAAAAAATATGTATTTACAAACTCACCTGAATTTGTCTGGTCCACATAATAGACAAATTCTGTAAAAAGCTGATGGTGCATTAATCTATTTTTAATAAGAAGTTAAAGAAAAATCTAAATTAATTTTTAGAAAATCCTGTTTACGAAATGGTTTTTGAAATCAGTTAAGTTCTAGATGCATGCAATGGATGAACTAAGTAAGGAATTAAAGTGTTTATAGAATTTTCTTCCTCGTTATTTTACAACATTTCCTGAATACGTTGTGTCAACTTATATAGATCACTCGTGTTTTCCTGGAGGAAAGCACACAAGGGGTCTTAGTATGGAAGGAAAGCAGAATACCAGTAGTCTTAGTCACATGATCGGGCAGTTGACCACATTCTCTTTCTCATCCGATCGGGGAATCTAACCCTTGCACTCGACATACAGTGGGAGTAACTCTTTCACATCCGATCGGGGAATCCAACCCTTGCACTCGACATACAGTGGGAGTAACTCTTTCACATCCGATCGGGGATCCAACCCTTGCACTCGACATACAGTGGGATTAACTCTTTCACATCCGATCGGGGAATCCAACCCTTGCACTCGACATACAGTGGGAGTAACTCTTTCACATCCGATCGGGGAATCCAACCCTTTCACTCGACATACAGTGGGAGTAACTCTTTCACATCCGATCGGGGATCCAACCCTTGCACTCGACATACAGTGGGATTAACTCTTTCACATCCGATCGGGGAATCCAACCCTTGCACTCGACATACAGTGGGAGTAACTCTTTCACATCCGATCGGGGATCCAACCCTGGCACTCGACATACAGTGGGATTAACTCTTTCACATCCGATCGGGGCACTCAACATGCAGTGGGAGTAACTCTTTCACATCCGATCGGGGATCCAACCCTTGCACTCGACATACAGTGGGATTAACTCTTTCACATCCGATCGGGGATCCAACCCTTGCACTCGACATACAGTGGGATTAACTCTTTCACATCCGATCGGGGAATCCAACCCTTGCACTCGACATACAGTGGGAGTAACTCTTTCACATCCGATCGGGGATCCAACCCTGGCACTCGACATACAGTGGGATTAACTCTTTCACATCCGATCGGGGCACTCAACATACAGTGGGATTAACTCTTTCACATCCGATCGGGGGATCCAACCCTTGCACTCGACATACAGTGGGATTAACTCTTTCACATCCGATCGGGGGATCCAACCCTTGCACTCGACATACAGTGGGATTAACTCTTTCACATCCAATCGGGGATCCAACCCTTGCACTCGACATACAGTGGGATTAACTCTTTCACATCCGATCGGGGAATCCAACCCTTGCACTCGACATACAGTGGATTAACTTTTTCACATCCGATCGGGGATCCAACCCTGGCACTCGACATACAGTGGGATTAACTCTTTCACATCCGATCGGGGAATCCAACCCTGGCACTCGACATACAGTGTACACAGGGAGTAAAGAGAGCTTTTATTATCTTCCTGACAGGGTCTGATTAATGACGGTCACTCCGCCTCACAGGTCATCACACAGATGCATGAGAAACTGATAGAAAAGGAGGACCTATCTGACAAACAGAAGGCAGTCGTCTTTGAAAAGCTGGCGGTAAGTGAAAGACTGCAGAAGTATTTATACCCCCCCCCCCCCCCCCCCCCCAAGATGTTAGGGGGGTAAACTGGAATCAGGTTGTCTGTCTGTCCGTCCGTCCTGCCGTTCGTCTATCTGTAGACACATTTTGTCCGGACAACTCCTCCTAAACCGAAGGACCGATTTCAATGAAACTTCACACAAATATAGAGGACCATGTGTTTATTTGCATCTCACTTTCTTTTCCTCAAAATTATGGTTGCTATGGCAACTGGTCACCATAAACATGTTTTCCGATAAGAACCATAACTTTAAGTTTGTTCGGACAACACCTCCTAAACCGAAAGGCTGATTTCTATATTTCTGTATCAGCTCAAAACGTGTCAATAAAATAAATCGACAGATTGTCCGACTGATGAGAATTAAGTTTTTGGATTGCCTACTAAAATTATGAAGGGCACAACACATATATTCTAATGCTTAATGTTTTAGCATAGAATTAGTAAGTGCAGTTCCTGCCAAATTTCTGTCTATGTAACTTGTAGTGGTGTTCTGATTAATCGAGTTCGTCGAGTATCACTTGTTTGAGACGTTTGATCAATTAATCGAGTAAGAAATATGTAATCGAGTTTCGTCGGAAGTGCCCTACTTCAAGTTTTATGAAAATATATTCGCCGATTTCAGATAAACATCCGCAAGTTCAGCTTGACAATGTCTAGGCCTACAACACAGTCGCTTGCGGGAAATGGTTATGCTTGTATCATACAAAATCAAGCGTCGCAATAACTGGTACAGTGTTGTAATACTAGGAGGAATGCAAACGTACCGATGACTAAGATTTTGTTTGTGAGAACATAAGCGACTAGCTATGGAAGCAACGTCAATGTATACGATCCTTCTTCCTGGTAAACGCACAGGGTCTATTTTATGGAAACATTTTGGTTTTTAATGAAAACAAGAAGCATTAGGTCTGTTAATTACTGATACCTTAAATATGACAAAAACTATTTATAAAATGTGCAGAAAGTCGTATTCCTTCAATGGTAAGTCACAGTTCTACTTTTGTTTTCAAAGTATATTAGACTTTCGATAACGGATGGATTAAAAGCATTTTACAGCCCGTGCAAAAATTTCCAATGAGCTAAATACTCCAATGAACAATCCTTTTGTTGTTGTTTTTTATGTGTTGGATAAAATTATTAAAAAAACCAATTTTGGTTCATTTTTATCTGTGTAATAAACAAATAAACACACAGGAAGATAGTATGCATGTAGCTATATAGGTATAACAGTTATTAGTTACTGAAATTGTTGTTGAAAGCATTTCACAAAATATTGAGACATGAATACAAAATATACATTTGGAAATTAATCGATTTTAATCGATCATCGATCGGTTACACACAAGTGATGATCGATCACAAAAATTCAACCGATTCCCAACACTAGTAACTTGATACCCGTGCCTATGTATATGGACATTTCAGCATAATATTGGGAAAACAGGACGTAGATCACAGACTATACCAGTCAGGTTAGACAGAATGTTGAACTATTCTAGGTCAGATTACACAGGATTTTAAGGATGTCAGAATACTCATGGTCATTTTAGACAGGTTTCACTTTACACAGAAATTAATTAAAGACCTGAATGCTGTAGAGATCTCTGTAATTTTTTTTATAAGAAACATAAAAATTTGTGGCACTATGGCTGTTACTAGTGTACATTTGTGACTAAGGACACGTTGTGTTAAATTGTACCCTGAATGACTTTTCTAACCGGCTTTTATCTGTCGTCATGTGTCCCTAAACAATTTACAGTTTTAACTACTCAGAAACCCCTGAACCAAATTCAAAAACGTTCCATGGACAAAGCTCAACTAAAATTGTGAATTATATGGTCCCCACCACGCAGGGGACCGAGGGTCAGGGCGGCCAAGAGGGGTCAAATTGATTGAAATTTCAAAACTCTCCTCAAGACCTAAATAAGGTAGAATCAAATACTTTTCATAGATGTAAGGGTCTTAAGGTGCTTTACCAAAATTGTGAATTTCATTACCCTTGGTTTCCTTGTTTTCCTTTGGGAAGTGGGCAAACATTACAGATGATTGTATAGGAAAATAACATTTTTGACTATCAATTATTTGATTACTATTGAAATACATTCTTACTTAATAAACATTATCAGCGTTGGGTGACAGTTTGATGGTATGCACATGTTGGCTCTGACTGACCCCCAGGGACTGATGTTCGGGGTCAAAACAGTTCAAATTAACAGAAATTTCAAAAAAACATTAATTTTGATCTTATGTTTCGTCTGTGTCATTTGTTTAACTATACCAATACAGCGGATATATTACACACTTGTGACATCACAGCTAGATAGGTCATTATCTAGGACATATGACATTCGCGTATAGGTATGCATTCCACGAAATTGCACATCTTTCAAAAACAACACAATATTTTAACATTGGCCATATCCCTGATATTCAGGATGCAATGAGGGGCCGCGGTGGCCGAGTGGTTAAGGTTTCCCGACACTTCATCAATAGCCCTTCACCACTGGGTTGTGAGTTCGAAACCTACGTGGGGCAGTTGCCAGGTACTGACTGTATGCCGGTGGTTTTTCTCTGGGTACTCCGGCTTTCCTCCACCTCCAAAACCTGGCACGTCCTTAAATGACCCTGGCTGTTAATAGGACGTTAAACAAAAACAAACCAAAAAAAATGAAGATGCAATGAATGTGTTTCCTACACAAGTAATCAGAATGTTGAGTTATTTGTTTGTTGTTTTCCAGGTTGTTGACAAATGTTTAATGGACGGAGCTGATGAGTATCTACAGTTGATGGCTCTCTTTACAACAATCATGCACCAAGTCTGTCACGGATGACCTGGCTTATATGATGTGTAACTGACAATTCCACAGTGATACAGTCTGTCACTGATGACCTGGCTTATATGATGTGTAACGGACAATTCCACACTGACAAAGTCCGTCACGGATGACCTGGCTTATGTGATGTGTAATGTACAATTCCACAGTGACAAAGTCTGTCACGGATGACATGACGTATGTGATGTGTAACGGACAATTCCACAGTGACAAAGTCCGTCACGGATGACATGACTTATGTGATGTGTAATGTACAATTCCACAGCGATAGACTGGAAACTTTCTATATTGAGGCTAGTTGTAAAGAACATGGACAGAAACTGCCTCTCTGCATGCTATGTTGCTTTAGAATGGCCACACCCAGTGGTTTATTCAATGGAATGTTGTTATATTGAAATCACTGGATTATAACTGGATGTTTTAACAAATTTAATGAGATATGTACAGATTTAATGTGACAACTGAAGCATGTCCATTAATAAAAAATTACATTTTCACAGATAGCAGAGCCGGTATGTACCAGCGAATGTTTCGTAAATAACATGCCATGATTATTTTGAAGAAAAAAAATAGTATGCGGTAAACAACTGTTTTATGTGAAAGACTATAATGCCTGAACTTGTTTACATGTTAAAATATTGTTAATATTATCAAACAGGCCTTTTTATAAGGCTGTGTTCATTTTTGCACAATCTGATACATAAATATTTTTTTGGAATAAAACTCAGGACAAAGAAATAAGTTGCTTTTGGTTTTATTAGCTCACCTGCCCAAAGGGCAAGTGAGCTTATGCCCTGGTGCGGCGTCTGTCGTCCGTCCGGCCGTCTGGCGTCAACTTTTTCATTTAAACAACTTCTTCTCAATAACCAAGAGGCCCAGGAACTTCATATTGGGCCTGTAGCATGCTGGGATGAAGGGCTACCAAGTTTGTTCAAATAAGTGACCTTGACCTTCATTCAAGGTCAAATGGGTCAAATAAGCTATAATCTTCAAACGAATTCTTCTCAATAACCAAGAGGCCCAGGGACTTGGTATTGGGTCTGTAGCATGCTAGGGTAAAGGGCTACAAAGATTGTTTAAATAAATGACCTTCATTCAAGGTCACTAAAGGTCACATTGTTCAAATAGACTATAATCTTCAATTGACTTCTTAATAACCAAGAGGCCCAGGGACTTGATATTGGGCCTTTAGCATGCTGGGGTAAAGGGCTACCAATTTTGTTCAAATAAATGACCTTGACCTACATTCAAGGTCACAGGGGTTATATCGGCTTAAATCTGTAAACAATGATTTTGCGATAGCCAAGAGCCTGCGAGACCTGATATTAGACAAATAGAATGCTGGACTAGAAAATTTATTAATATGAATAAACCTAGCTTACTATGATACTTGAATAAAGAGATAACCAGCATAGTATCTGTAGAAATGACCTCAATCAACTTCAGAGTTGCTGTAGAGCCAGGTGAGCGTTACAGGCCCACTGGGCCTCTTGTTTAAAGGCCGGGATGGGGTATAAAAGGGAGACAACTCAGGAAAATGGAGGAATATGCAAAACTTTGGCTGCCTTCACTTCAGAGAAGGATTTTCTATAAATTCATGTTTTTCAATAAAGCTGATGTTACTAATTTTGTTGGGGATGTAGATTTTCTTGTAAGGAATCTGAATATGGTAATGGTTTTCTTTTTAAAAATCTAATTTAGTTTTAATCCTGATGTAAAATGTTTATTTGCCAATGTTGGAGGCTGTCAATCAAATTTGAAATTTGAATTTGCCTCCCCAGAAGTTGATACCGGAAGTTTACATACACAGCGTTGCTATGACCCTAGCTACGCATGCTGAGTAAACAAAATCTCCTACCTTATCAACATTTTGGCGGCAATGTCCCGAAACTAGATCCCTGAGGTACATATATGTTACAGGAATGTACATTAATCCAATTATCTCACACTTTTCCTAAACAAATATGTATAAAGCAATAATCACCAGAGTTAATCTACTCCATCAAGAATTACAGTCTAGAATAAGTATCACACAGGTTCTCTCGGCTAGTGATCAGATTTAGTCCCACAAATGACCCATGTATGGAACACCATCTGGATTAGGATACCAGCTCCTTACTAATTGTACAACACAGTTAGGCATAATATCACGTTTATGCCACACAAGTTTCTGTGTTTGACTTTTCCTCTCTAGAGCTTGTTTTTTTCTTTTTTAAGTATTTAGCATCTTTCCAGACTTGTAACCCAAAGCCTTTTGTACATTTCTTTCCTGCAATGATGATTCCGTGCATGTTGTGTTTGGTTTTCAGTTTCCCACCATATCTGTCTGAAAGTTTTGTCTGTGACACATGGTTGACTAAAACAATGAGTACGTCACTCAATTGACAGCGTATCTTTTGTAATAATAAATTCTGCATATTACTAGTACTCTAGTTGAGATGAATCGCCGGTTTCTTCATATTCCTTTGACATATTATCAGGCTCTGTCATTGTGGCTTTACATCTGTTTTCAAATTCATCACTGGCAGTAAAATTTTCATTATAAACACTTTCCTCTTAATCCCAGTCATAATGTGCAAACAAACTAAAGATAGTGTCTCTCTGTTCCTGGTTCACAACTAAGCAGTATTTTCTTTCCTTGGCCATGTTTATCTTGCCACACCTTACAAGTGACTGAGAGACCTACTGAGAATATTTCCCTCCAAACACTCCCCAGATTATATCTGTTTGACCAGTGAGATGGAGGTCAGTGTTTCCTGTTGCATCATAACATGTGTTTGGAATAAGGTATCAAATTCAGTTTTCTCAATATACCATTTACAATACAAAGGAATCCTTGAGCAATTATAAAATGAAAATAGGCATGAAATAAAGTTGCCCTATTCTATATCCAAAATTTATCAACTACATGTATCAAGTTATCTGACATCTACTGTGGTCACAAAGCTAGGTGTCCTAACAGCTATGAAATGTATCACACTGACTGCACTGGGATAGCCTGAGTAGCGCCTAATTGTAAAACTAACCCCAACTTCAATGAAATTGACTTGACCTAAGGGGTCAACTTTTACTCTTAACATATACATGTACATGTACACAAATATGTCTGACGATATTCGGTTGATTGAAAGAAAAACTATAAACCCCCAACACACAATTATAGAAATTCTGTTTGGAACAAATTTATAAATAATTTATTTCAGTGATATAAGCTATACATGTACATGGAACAAAGGAATACACACGTGAGAACATTCATATTGTGATTCAGTGAGCATCTGAATGTGACTAAGTGGGTTAATAATTTGTGATTATGGTATAGGCATATATACTATATTTCAGGTTTTATTTATCCTATTTATTCAGATATCTAGTATTTTTTCAGATAATTATTTTCCAGAATGCTAAATACGGTATAAATTGATATCTGTCCCTGACAAATATTCAGATATAATTTACATGTTTGAATTGAATACTGAAAAATGTATAGTACATAATAATAATAGGTACCCTATTCATAAAGATATCTTAACTCATTTATGTATAAGAAAAATAAATGTCTGTATTTGAAATAAAGATATATTTAATCAAATAGGGGTTTTTTTTGCATGTAAATAGAAATGTCTGTTTAATTTGAATATTTCTAAATAAATATGCAGGCTGTATCAAATCATAAATGACTGTAGTGCTTCTGTATTGCTGTGACCATGTACACACGTGGTTTAGGCCGATGTGGTTGTGTTTACAGCAGCAGCAAAGGCTGTTGTAGCCCCTCCTACTCCCTTATCGGCTTAATTGCTAACCACCCGGTTTTTTTTATGTAGGTCATCCCCGGCCTTTAACTATGTAACCTTGAATGAATGTCAAGGTAATTTATTTTTAAAACTTGGTAGCCCTTCCCCCCAGCATGCTACAGGCCAAACATTAGGTCTCTGGGCCTGTTGGTTATTGAGAAGAAGTCGTTTAAAGATTTTAGCCTTTTTGACTCCTTTGACCTTGAATGAAGGTCAAGGTTATTCATTTGAACAAACGTGGTAGCCCTTTGCCTCAGGATGCTACAAACCCAATATCAGTTCCCTGTGACTCTTGGTTATTGAGAAGAAGTCATTTAAAGATTTTAGCCTTTTTGACTCCTGTGACCTTGAATGAAGGTCAAGGTCATTCATTTGAAAAAAACTTGGGAGCCCTTCACCCCAGTATACTACATGCGAAATATTAGGTCTCTGGGATTCTTGGTTATTGAGAAGTAGTCGTTTTAATATTTTAGCTTTTTTGATTTCTGTGACCTTGAATGAATGTCAAGGTCATTCATTTGAACAAACTTGGTAGCCCTTCAACCCAGCATGCTACAGGCCAAATATCAACTCCCTGGCATTCTTCGTTTTTGAGAAGTCGTTTAAAGATTTTAGCCTTTTTAACCCATGTGACCTTGAATGAAGGTCAAGGTCATTCATTTGAACAAACTTGGTAGCCCTTTACTCCAGCATGCTACAGGCCCAATATTAGGTCTCTGGGCCTTTTGGTTATTGAGAAGAAGTTGCTTGAATGGAAAAGTTGACGCCGGACGGACGGCCGGACGACGGACCTTCAGGCAGGTGAGCTAAAAACAATGATCAGTTGATGTAATAAAACACTTAATAACATCCAATAGCTGAAACCAAGACAATCCCCTGTGTCCCGACCAGCAGCTAGAAACCAGTCGACTATGAAACGTTGACACCGACACTCGTATGCATTGTTATTTATACTCTTTGTGTTGTGATAAACCTTGTATATTTTCATGTACATGTATAAGACTAGTCTGATTCTTAGGTGATCATTTATTTCATATCACAGCGAAAATGTTTTTACTTGAAATAATTAATATTGTCAATATAAGTCATGAGATTAATAAAATACCAATATTATAATATATTTAAAACTCTTCTCAATGATAATTTGGACTATATTCCAACCGATGAAAAAGGATTTTCATCACGTTTGTTTTAAGCCAGACACAACATTTATATAAAATTAGTTCCCATTTATTTAGCCAAGGTAATATTAAAGGTACAAAGGTACACATACAAGCGGGACAGATAAATGTCACCCGATCAGTAGTCTATTCAACGCAAATTGTATAGATGTACAGTCAGTCAGAAATTGACAAAGGGATCAGTCTGTCTTGAAACTTTGCACCGACACTCGTGTGCATTATTATCATATGTATACTGTTAACATGTATACGTGGGGCGGCGACATATGTAGTATTATTACATGCACTCTTTGTCGATAAACAAAATTTGATTTCGTCGAGCGAGAAATTAATTTCGTCAAATAAACGTAAACATGATTTTCGCTGACACAGTCAGTCTTGACAAAGAGACAAGTTCGTACGCATTGTTACGCATATTGTTTATTGTTTTTGTAAAGATAATCCTTGTATATATAAGGCTATAGTCTATTTTGGGTATGTGGTTGATTCTTAGGTGACCATTTACCGGTGTAAGTGAATGTTGATTAATGCTTTTAATGTAAGTCATTACATTACTAAAATACTGATGCTTTAATATTTTTAAAACTTGTGTAGTAGTGCAATGAGC